>NC_041406.2:135624909-135779909 GCF_900747795.2 Erpetoichthys calabaricus
TCGCGAATATGGCATTGCAAAGGGCAGCGGGTCAGTTCACGTGCTTACATGGGAGGCATGATGACGCGATATATTTTGATATATATCAAAATACCCGCGCTTCGCAGTGGCAAAGTACTGCTTTAAAATTTTTATTAAGAAGAAAAGTAAACCTTTTTAAACTGAGGGAAAATGAATCAATAATTATTTGTTATGGATCTATTTGTATAGTACGTTGTCAGTTCTCCCCTCTGGTTGTAATATGACGAAGCTGTGTGCTGAGCTTACTGTTGAGCATGCAACGTACAGTTGGCCATGTGAAAAGCAGTCCTGCCTCAAATCAATGGCAACTTTTTGTAGGGTCTGTCCCTGAGACTTATTGTCATTGCTAAGCAGAGCCTTAGTGGAAATTGGAGGCGTTTGAATTGAAATGGGAGATCAGAGGGTATAACGGGGATGCGAGGAATAAAAACTCTCTCCCCTGAGCCACCGCCAGTAAAAATAGTTGCCTGAATGAGGTTCTTTTGGAGACACTTGACCTGAAGTCTCGTGCCGTCACAAAGTTTCAGTGGCTGTACGGAAATCCACAATCGGTTTCATATTGTTTTCGTACCTTATCAATTGTGTAATGTGTTTTTTGAACAGGTTTGATTCATCGAAGTAATCACTCCTGCTGCGTTGAGTCACTTCACGTGAGCCGATCTCTTGTGTGATGTTGCGATGTCCAGGGGTTTATTTAATGTTAGCTAAGACCCGGCAGTTAAAAGTTTCTCGCTACAGCAATTTTAACTCTGTTACAAAGTGATCCAAACTGTCGTTTATACCTGGTGTCTTCTCATTAAACTTGTATCTCGCGAATATGGCATTGCAAACGGCAGCGGGTCAGTTCACGTGCTTACATGGGAAGCATGATGACGCGATATATTTTGATATATATCAAAATACCCGCGCTTGGCAGCGGCGAAGTACTGCTTTAAAATTTTTATTAAGAAGAAAAGTAAACCTTTTTAAACTGAGGGAAAATGAATCAATAATTATTTCTTAAGGATCTCTTTGTATACCATGTTGTCAGTTCGCCCTTCCAGTTCTAATATGACCAAGATGTGTGCTGAGCTTACTCTTGAGCATGAAATCTAACGTGGTTTGTGCCCTTCAGAATGAAAACAGTTTGCATGCACCTTTTTAATAAAAGGCGAGCTTTTAAGCCTGAGAAATCACCCCGTAAATGCACACGTTTAATTGCACGTGTTAATATCAATGCTTACACAGTATTAAAAGACACTCAACAACAGAGACTTATTAATTGTCATTGCTAAGCAGAGCCTTAGTGTAAATTGGAGGCGTTTGAATTGAAATTGGAGATCAGAGGGTATAACGGGGATGCGAGGAATAAAAACTCTCTCCCCTGAGCCACCGCCAGTAAAAATAGTTGCCTGAATGAGGTTCTTTTGCAGACATGTGACCTGAAGTCTCGTGCCGTCACAAAGATTCAGTGGCTGCACGGAAATCCACAATCGGTTTCATATTGTGAATTTCCCATTGGGATTAATAAAGTATCTATCTATCTATCTATCTATTGTTTTCGTACCTTATCAATTGTGAAATGTGTTTTTTGAATAGGTTTGATTCATTGAAGTGATCACTCCTGCTGCGTTCAGTCAGTTCACGTGAGCCGCTGTCTTGTGTGATGTTGCGATGTCCACGGGTTTATTTAATGTTTGCTAAGATCCGGCAGTTAAAAGTTTCTGTCCACAGCAATTTTAACTCTGTCACAAAGTGATCCAAACTGTCGTTTATACCTCGTGTCTTGTCATTAACACTAGAATTACCAGAGCCTACGAAAAAACTCGTATATCCGGCCCACCTTAAATCGCTTCTTAAAACCTTTCTCACCTCTCCGCCAGCGTCTTTTGTCATCTAAATGTACTGATAAAGATGTACTGATGTACTTTTTTACTTAGAGTCAAAACAGGAGCTTTTTCAGCTTATTCAGCTTCTGATCTGACTCAAACAGCGCCAGTATAACTTCACACCCAACCTGACGCTGTTCGTTTTCAAATAATATTGCATTACTTCAACGATGTTTTCTGATTGGTACTATTCGCGTCATAAAATGATTTCTTCAAAACGTCACATATATTTGTCTCTTTCTTTTTTTAAAATGTGCGTTGTAGCACTCAGCAACTGGCCACCTGCATGTTCTTGCGCACACTAAATCAGCGCGTCTTTATGTAAAAACAGCAGTGTCAGGTGGGGGGCGGTAGGGATGGATCCTGAACGCGACTGAGACAATGAAAAGTGAATTTAAAAAAAATAAAGCTAACCTTTACAAATATCATAAATTACACCAGCTGTTACAGACTGAAATCAAATGTATCTTTTTATTCTAAAATAGTGAAAATAAGATCACTTCTCAAATGGGAGTTGTGCAGGATCGAACTCATGACCTTCTGATTCCCAGTCAGTGACTGATACTGTTGCGCCACGGAAGCAGTGATAGTTAAGTCATGTCAATGTCTCACACTAAGGCGGGTTTTTTTTGGCGGTGGCTTTTTTTTTGTACCTTTTGTGAAAGTGTTTCTTTGATATTTGGACTTCAGGCTTCATACATTATATAGTTTATGCCTACATTTTGTCAATTGCTACTAGAATATATAACACGTTTCTGTTTTAACAATGTGTTTACACAGATTACTGTAGAAATGCAACACATATGAAATGCATGTGTTTCAAATAACAATCTTATTATTTCTACTCTAAAACTCCACTTCACTCCCAGGTAATCAATCAAGGCAAGAGCTGGGAAAGCCTGTTTATGTTCTAAGTCGTTGGGGGGATGGAATAGCCGGCTGCTGGCAGCTTGTCTTTATCAGTACATTTAGATGACAAAAGACGCTGGCGGAGAGGTGAGAAAGGTTTTAAGAAGCGATTTAAGGTGGGCCGGATATACGAGTTTTTTCGTAGGCTCTGGTAATTCTAGTGTTAAACTTGTATCTCGCGAATATGGCATTGCAAACGGCAGCGGGTCAGTTCACGTGCTTACATGGGATGCGTCAATACCCGCGCTTCGCAGCGGCGAAGTACCGCTTTAAAATTTTTATTAAGAAGAAAAGTAAACCTTTTTAAACTGAGGGAAAATTAATCAATAATTATTTCTTAAGGATCTCTTTGTATATCATATTGTCAGTTCACCCTTCCGGTTGTAATATGACCAAGCTGTGTGCTGAGCTTACTCTTCAGCATGAAATCTAACGTGGTTTGTGCCCTTCAGAATGAAAACAGCATTTACCTTTTTAATAAAAGGCGAGCTTTTAAACCTGAGAAATCACCCCGTAAATGTTCACGTTTAATTGCACATCTGTTAATATGTATGCTTACACAGTATTAAAAGACACTCAACAATTAACGTCATTTACCTTCGTTCCCGCGTTTGACTCGTGCTGTAAATCTCTTCCTTGTTTTCACTTCACGTGATTACGTAGGAGGCGTAATACGTGATGACGTGATACGTGACTCCGCCTCCTCCATTAGACTATATGGACAAAAAACAGGTTCCAGTTATGACCATTACGAGTAGAATTTCGAAATGAAACCTGCCTAACTTTTGTAAGTAAGCTGTAAGGAATGAGCCTGCCAAATTTCAGCCTTCTACCTACACGGGAAGTTGTAGAATTAGTGATGAGTGAATCAGTCAATCAGTCAGTCAGTCAGTCAGTCAGTGAGGGCTTTGCCTTTTATTAGTATAGACTAACAAAATACCCGCGCTTCGCAGCGGAGAAGTAGTGTGTTAAAGAGGTTATGAAAAAAAAAGGAAACATTTTAAAAATAACGTAACATGATTGTCAATGTAATTGTGTTGTCATTGTTATGAGTGTTGCTGTGTTTTATATATATATAAAATACACACACACACATATACACATATATCTACATATACACATATATATACATATCTACATATACACATATATATACATATCTACATATATATATATATATATATATATATATATCTACATATATATATATATATATATATATAATATATATATATATATATATATATATATATATATATATATATTACATATACACATCCACATATCAACATATATATATACACATATATACACACACACACGCTTTATGGGTGATGTTTGTTTTACTCTTTTTATCTTTATTTTATTTTATTGTAGAATCAACTCCTATTTGCGCACAGCAGGGCAGCCGTGGGCGGATGCGTATGGTGTATTCACTCCATGTTATCGTGCATTGCGCTGTCAGTGGTATTTTGATAAAAGAATTTGAACAACATATAAGAAGCGTATAAATTATTAAACAGTAAAACATTAACATTTAAGAAGTAAAGTTACATTAAGTACTACTGCAGTGCCTTCGGGTATACCTCATTTTTTGTTTGCCCATTACATGCTTAAATGTATACATTTTTTGGTGCACCTACCCGAGAACACGCGACATATAACCGAGCGTGGGAGAAGCATGGATTTTAAACACGCGTTGAGTTCATCTGCTGGTCTCCCTCGTGGAATAACTGGTAATGTTTGACTAAAATCTACAGCGAGTAAAACGACATTACCTCCTATTTTTTTTTTTTACGATCTCTGAGATCTTGCTTTTTTCGGTTCAAGGCTTCATAAGCTCTATTATGTTGTATGGTGTACTTATCCCAAACCATCATCTTTGAATGTTGCAAGACTTTCGCCTTGTATGTAGATCGGGGTAATTACATTCATTGCATTCCTAGTCTGAAATCACAATCTGATTGTATGGGTGGTTACCTGGCACTGTAGGGTTGCCACCCGTCCTTTAAAATACGGAATCGTGCCGCGTTTGAGAATGAAATTGCGCGTCCCGTTTTGAATCAATACTGGACGGGATTTATCCCGTATTTTTTTTATCATTTTTTTTTTAAAGCAGCGTCTCATGCAAATCATCCCACACGCATTTTATGAAGATGCCTCCTTTCCTACTTTTGATTGGGTAATACTTGATGTCATCGTTAGTTTGATTGGTGTTTTTAACTGTCCAGTGATGAGGGCGTGTCTTTTAAGTAGAGTCTGCAAAGTGTTGGCACTGAGATGTGGCGTCAGCGCCATAGTTGAAGCCCCTAACGTTGCGGTCAGCAAGTCGGCTAACATCCGCCATGTGCCGTCTTTCAGTTGCGAGAAGCAGATCATAGAATGGTTGAAACTGTTGCCCCTAACGTTGCGCCACGGCGTGTGGTTCGTTTATACCTCGTGTCTTCTCATTAAACTTTTATCTCGCGAATATGTTATTGCAATCCGCAGCGGGAGCATTTCTATAAACTTAATTTAAACTTACGTTTTACACCGTGCTTTGTTTCCCTTATGAACATGCTTGTATGCTTAACTCGCTCCGTTCTCAATTGTTTAATTAATTTTTTGCTCTTCGCTGTTTGCGGCTCTTCCTCCATTTCCCCCTACTTCGTTCTTTTATCTCGCGAATATGTTATTGCAATCCTTAACGGGAGCGTTTCAATAAACTGATTGAAAATAGTTTTGCATTTACCTTTTTAGTAAAAGGCGAGCTTTTAAGCCTGAGAAATCACCCCGTAAATGCACACGTTTAATTGGACATGTGTTAATATGTATGGTTACACAGTACTAAAAGACAGTGAACAACGTCAGTTACCTTTCTTCCCGCGTTTGATAAAAGGTCAGCTTTTAAGCCTGAGAAATCACCCCATAAATGCACACGTTTAATTGCACATGTGTTAATATGTATGCTTACACAGTATTAAAAGACAGTCAAAAATTAACGTCATTTACCTTCGTTCCCGCGTGCGACTCGTGCTGTAAATCTCTTCCTTGTTTTTAGTTCACGTGATTACGTAGGAGGCGTGATGACGCGATACGTGACTCCGCCTCCTCCATTACAGTGTATGGACAAGAAATATGTTCCAGTTATGACCATTACGCTTTGAATTTCGAAATGAAACCTGCCTAACTTTTGTAAGTAAGCTGTAAGGAATGAGCCTGCCAAATTTCAGCCTTCCACCTACACAGGAAGTTGGAGAATTAGTGATGAGTGAGTCAGTCAGTCAGTGAGTGAGTGAGTGAGTCAGTCAGTCAGTGAGGGCTTTGCCTTTTATTATTATAGATAATATGCATATATGTATGTATTTGTAAAACACACAACATCATACCCTTGGTTTATTGTATTAAGGATTACTATGCTCATCCAGGGCTACTTTTTAACATCATTCCCTGGGTTTTTACTATATCAAGATTGTTTAAGATCATATTTTATGCTGGCAGTATTTGGAATGTATTGTCAATAGATATCTGAATTTTAATATTCATACACCACTGCTGGGGGGCTTGTTCTGTGTTGGACTTGCTCTGTCTCTAGGTATGTCAGATGACTGGGACTTTGTGAAGTGTGGCTCTACCTCACATGGGGAGGCAAAATGGGGGGGGTGGGGGAGAAAGAGAGCAAGCTATTTCTAATCTATCCTTTTAATCCTTATAATTATAGGTGCCAATGTAACAATAGGCTTCATGGCAAGCTGTCTTATGTTCAGTTAAAACTACAATTCTAATGCATTTGTGGATGCATTACAGATACCACAAATAGATACTCTCAGTGCAGAGGAATTGGATAAACCTCTGGCACTATCAAAATTACTAGATGCTATAACACACTTTAGAGTGGGAAAGCAGCAGGTGCTAATGGCTACCCTGCCGAATTTTATAAAACAATTCTCAACTCAGCCAGCTCCCCTTTTCTTAGCAAGATTTACAGACGCTAGAGACAATAAAATTCTACCTCAAACTTTTCGCCAAGCATCAATTACCATCTTTCCCAAACAAAATAAGGACTTATTACAATGTGCATTATACAGACCAATTTCACTTCTGAATAATGATGTTAAGATAGTCTACACAGTCCTAGCTAGAAGGATTGAGAAAGTACTTCCTTCTGTAATATCACAAGACCAAACTGGATTTATTACAGGCAGACACTTAGCTTCCAATCTTCGATGCCTGCTTAATGTAATATATTCACCCACAAAGTCTAACACCTCGGAGATATTATCATCTTTGGATGCAGAAAAAGCATTTGATATGGTTGAATGGAACTATCTTTTCACTACATTGAAGAAATGTAGGTTTGGCCTGAACATTTGTGCATGGAACAAACTACTGTATACTAGTTCAGAAGCTTCAGTTTGTATTAACAACATTAATTCAGACTGCTTTAAACTAGAACATGGTACCAGACAAGGATGCCCCTTGTCACCACTGCTTTTTGCAATCACCACTGAGCTACTGGCAGTTCACTGTCGAAATACTTACGAGATAAAGGGGATTATTAGAGAAGGATTTGAACAGATAATTCCTCGATATGCAGATGATATGGTACTGTATATATCAGATCCACAAAATAATGTGCCCGCAATCCTAACAGCACTAACAGAATTTCAAAAGGTTTCTCGTCTCAGAATTAATTTGAATAAAAGTGTGCTCTTTCCAGTGAATTCTCAAGCACACAATATTAGATTGGACACCTTCTCTTTTATCATCGCAGATCAGTTTGTAACGGTCGACCGGAATATGTGTATGTACCTGTAAGTTTGTATCTTTTCCCATACCTGTTTTAGTGGTATGCCTTTATGTTTAGGGCCGGCCCTTTATACAGAGGTAGGGTAGCACTTGGCTTGGAGGGCCAACAGACTGTACATGGGGGAGCTATCCGTATGTAAACAGGTGGCGGGAAAAAAGAAAAGAAGAACTAGGAGAGAGGAGGAGGAGGCCATAACAGGAAAAGGCACGAGGGAAAGGATTAACACCTTTTGGATATCGTCAGGTGAACCCGGGTTCATTGCCAGTCAAATTATTTTTACTTTCGGGAGGAAGGCATACGGGAGAGGACTTGACGGGCCAGCACAAGGAACAGTTAATCAGAACATTTCCCGGAATAAGAGATATGGTCCGCGCTTCATTCCCCATTACAGACAGAGCTCAACGCTACCATACAGTTAAGACTTAAAAAACTATAAATCCATTGTTTTTTTTTGTGTTTCCATTTGCTCAAATCTTTATTAGTAATGTATGTTTTCAAGAGTTTGTGTCATGATTTGTGTGTGGTGGGGAAGCGCTGCAGCACGATATTATGTATACAAGGTTTTTTTTTTTTGTTGTCACGGTGATAATGTGTATTGTCTTTTAATAATCATTTGACTTGACCCTGCTTTCACTGGTGTGTCTCCATTATTGTAGTGGTGTAGTAGAAAAGTAGTGTTGGTCACTCATGCCCCGGATTATTTATTTTCTTTTTGCTGCCTCTCAAAGAGGGTAGCACATATTATAATCGTGCCAGATCTGAGAGCAGTATAGATTATTGGTGGCCCGTACGGGGAGCCGGTTGACTAAATTTCACCCACTGTATTTCATTTTGCCACTCACAAGTACCGTCAGAAATGTCGACTGAGAGCATTGAGCAGCAGTTTGCCGACTCTTGTGCAACGCCGGAGCGAGGTGAATTGCTAGGTCGCCACGTTACCGGTCAGAGCACAAGAAGAGGTGGAGGAGGCAGGGAGCCTGCTAGACACTTTATATATTTTGACTCCCAAGAGCCAGGATCAGGAATCTATGGATGCCTCACTGAACTTGCAGCCCCCATGGGCAGAGGTGCAGGTGCAGCTGGACGAGCTCCAAGTCCGGATAGATGAAATGATTGAAGGGGCGGTAGCTCGGGAAAAAGCTCTGCATGGATACGTGGATTCAGCGGTGGCCAATTTGCGGGAGTGGGTGAATGTATGGCTAAGAAGTTTGGAACAAAAGCTGGTAGACTGTCTACTGCGGCGCGATCAGCAATGGGAGGTAGAAATGCAGGACGTGATGAGGAGCATTGCTACGTACTTTCAAACTCCGCGTCGATCGAAGCTATTGGTTGAAGCGCGGCCGTCCTACTCCTCTACTGCTGCAGCTGCTGTACGGCTGGAGTTTCCAAAACTGGAAGCTTCCTGTAAATCGGCAGAGGTGCTTCAATTCATTGAACAAGCAGATGCGTTTTTAGAACTGCACCCGTTAACGCTAGCTGAATGGATGGGCTTCCTGAGTACGTCTTTACAGGTACCAGCGCGTCACTGGTGGCAGGCGGAAAAGAATAATATTAAGAACTGGGTATTTTTCCGTTCAGCTTTTCTGGAAGCCTTCTTACCGGCTGACTACCAAACTGAAATCGAAGAACAGCTCCTGGCCGCTCAGCAGGGCCCATCGCAACCCATCAGAGACTTTGTTTATGAATACCATGAACTCTGCCTAAAATGGAACCCCAATATGTCAGAAGAACACATGGTTAGATGCATTCTGGGTGCTTGTAACCCACGGCTTGCTGTAGCACTTAGGGGCACTGTGAGTTCAGTAAAGTCAATGGTAAAAATTGGATCCTTGATCAAGAAGGATTGGGCTGCTATGAGGGTTAAAAAAGATCCTCCCAGAGACACTTCTAGAAGAGATGCACACAAGGTCAACTATCCGAAGGACAACGACCGGTCAGTTGGGGCTGAGCTCACCATGTTAAGCGCACAGATGCCCTTACTAGTGGTACCTGTGAGTGTGCAGGACATCATCTGGGATGCTGTCATTGATACAGGGAGCACCTTTACCGTAATTAATCGCATCTTGTGGGATAAAATAAAGTTGCCCGGTGAGCTGTTTAAGGGAGGCGGCACAGTGAAGTTCTTCTTGGCAGACGGGCGAGCATATGGGGATAGTGGCAAGGTTATGATGCAGTTTAGATTGCAAAATATATCTTGGGAAGTCGAGGGGTATGTCTTGGAAGATGCATACCTGTCTATGCCACTGCTCCTAGGGCTGGATTCCATCGTGGCAGACGACATCATTTTGCACCCAAGGACGCATGAATACGCAATGCCTGGAGGGGGGTGTTCAGTTTTGAGGTAAGAAGGCATGATGAATTACACTGGCCAAAAGTAAATTATTATTTTGCAGTACCAGTTAAAGATATCAGCCCTGTGGAGGACAGCATTTGTTCTCAGCCCTGCGAGGTGCAACCTATTCTGAGGAGATGGCCCATGGTATGGACAGACGAACTTGGGTGTACGGAGGTTATTCACCATTATATATACACCAGTGATAAGTCCCTGTCCGTCAGAGAGCTTACAGGGTCTCTCCTATGAAGAGAAAGGTTATCAAAGAGTGGGTTGATCGTATGCTGCTGGAAGGTATTCTTGAAACCTCTACCTCGGCCTGGGCATCCCTGGTGGTTTTGGTGCGTAAGACCAATGGAACCTTTCGTTTTTGTGTGGATTACCGTGGGCTAAATGCCAAAACTACCAGTGATGCCTATCCTATGCCCCTGGTGCATGAAAATTTAGAATCCTTACAGAGCGCAGTGGTTTTTAGCACTCTGGATTTACAATCGGGATATTGGCAGGTATGCATGGGAGAAGACAGTGTGGCCAAGACTGCAGTGATCACTCCTGACGGCTTATTCCAATCCGAGTAATGCCTTTCGGCCTGAAGAATGCAGGGGCATCTTTTCAACACTTAATGGAACAAGTGCGGAGGGGGCTGATTGGGAAGAACTGTTTTGTCTACATTGATGATATCATTGTCTTCTCTTCATCAATAGAGCAACAACTCCGGGACCTAAATGAGATCTTCCATCGGCTTCAGCAGGCTCGACTGACCCTAAACATCAGTAAGTGTCACCTCAGACAACCTCAACTTACCTTCCTCGGTCATGTGGTATTAGAAAAAGGTATTGGTGTGGATCCAGAGAAAATCATGGCCCTTGTGGACTACCCACTACCTTCGGACATTAAATCCCTTCATCGTTTTTTAGGAATGGTGGGTTGGTTCCACAAGTTCATACCCAGATTAGCCGACACTGAAGACCCATTACATCGCCTGCTGAGGAAGGGAACCTCATGGCAATGGACTCCGGGGTGCCAAAAGGCATTTGAGCAACTGAAGAAACATCTGATGGAACCACCAGTTTTGCCACAACCTATTCCACTGCTCACCTTCCAAGTCCAGACCGATGCTAGCAATGTGGGGCTTGGGGCCGTATTAACTCAGATAAAAGAGGGAGAAGAACAAGTTATTGCCTATGCATCAAGTTCTCTCTGTGGCCCCGAACTCAACTATTCAGCGTCCGAGAAGGAGTGCCTCGCAGTCATGTGGGCAGTGGAAAAGTGGCATCATTATCTTGAGTGATCACTATTCGAGGTGTATATAGACCACCGTGCTCTGGCCTGGGCATTTATCTGCTCGAAGATGTCCTCACGACTCACCAGGTGGGTTCTTCGTCTCCAGCAGTTCACCTTTAAGGTTTTTTATCGAAGGGGTTGTGGAAATGTGGTTCCAGATGCGCTGTCCCGGGTTCAAGAGCCTAGGGAGGTATCTTCAACAGCCCTGATTTCGACTCGGGGTTGGGACCTTCCACTTGACATGTCAGATATAGCCCGAGCCCAGGATAACAGTCTGGTTCGTCGGGAGGTACGAGAGAACTCTGGGTCACGGACGGGACGCATTCATTTCCAAGAGCTCCAGGGGATATTGTATCGCTGTGTGCCATCAAAACTTGGGGGTGAGAAATACCAACTAGTCGTCCCTGAGGCTCTCCTTCCAGAGTTCTTGGCTTATTTTCATGACAGCCCTTTCGGTGGTCACCTTGGCAGATTGACGACTCTAAAAATGATATTAGAGGTAGCCTGGTGGCCCACCGTGAGGAAGGACGTGAGGAAACATGTGAGAACCTGTACCATATGCCAGCAGTGCAAAAACCCACCTGGGCTTCCTGCAGGACAACTGCAATCAACAAATATTACTGAACCAGGAGAGATGTGGGGAAATGACATTATGGGTCCATTGCCGCCAAGTAAGAACAAGAGGACCGTCCTGGTAGTGGTGGTAGATTATTTCTCTAAATGGGTGGAGCTTTTTGCTTTGCCAAACTCAACAACTGAATGGCTGTGCTCCACCCTAAAGAATGAGATGTTTACCCGCTGGGGGGTTCCAAAGGTCATCATTTCCGACAGAGGTCCACAATTTACCAGCTCTGAGATGGAAAGTTTCATGAAGGATTGGGGGGTAACCCATTAGAAAACCACAACATACCATCCACAATCCAACCCCACGGAGCAAGTGAATCGAACCCTGAAAACTATGATAGCCTCCTATGTTGGTACCCGCCGCCAGGACTGGGATCAGAGGCTTCCAGAGTTAAGAATGGCCCTCAATCCCGCGTGGCATGAGAGTACTGGTGAATTGCCTGCTTGTTTGGCTCTCGGAAGACAGATATTAAGTCCACTAGAGCGGCTTGTCACTCCCCCAACTCCTGATTCATCCCAATATTGCGAAGTCTGGCAGTTAGAAAATTTAAAGGATCTGGTTAAAAAGAGGTTGGTGCGTTCCAAGGCTAAACAAGCCCGGTTTTACAATAAGCGCCGAAAGAAGGTTAGATATTCTGAAGGGGACCGGGTTTGGCTGAGGACACACTACATCTCAAAAGCATCATCCAGATTTAAATCCAAGCTAGCGCCAAAATGGTTTGGTCCAGCCACAGTATTAAAACAATTAGGGCCCGTTAATTACCAAGTCCAATGGCAAACTGACAGTAACATGAAAACAGATAAATTCCATGTGACCAACATGAAACCCTACTATGCCCCAATGAAGGAGGAGGCCATAACAGGAAAAGGCACGAGGGAAAGGATTAACACCTCTTGGATATCGTCAGCTGAACCCGGGTTCATTGCCAGTCAAATTATTTTTACTTTCGGGAGGAAGGCATACGGGAGAGGACTTGACGGGCCAGCACAAGGAACAGTTAATCAGAACATTTCCCGGAATAAGAGATATGGTCCGCGCTTCATTCCCCATTACAGACTGAGATCAACGCTACCGTACAGTTAAGGCTTAAAAAACTATAAATCCATTGTTTTTTTTTGTGTTTCGATTTGCTCAAATCTTTATTAGTAATGTATGTTTTCAAGAGTTTGTGTTGTGATTTGTGTGGGGTGGGGAAGCGCTGCAGCGCAATATTATGTATATAAGGTTTTTTTTTGTTGTTGTCACGGTGATAATGTGTATTGTCTTTCAAAAATCATTTCACTTGACCCTGCTTTCACTGGTGTGTCTCCATAATTGTAGTGGTGTAGTAGAAAAGTAGTGTTGGTCACTCGCGCCCCAGATTATTTTCTTTTTTCTTTTTGCTGTCTCTCAAAGAGGGTAGCACGTATTATAATCGTGCCGGATCTGAGAGCGGTATACCTAGGGCTAAACAAACAAAGTAAACATAAAGCTCTTTATCAACAAAATTTTGCTGTCTGTATGGAAAAAATTAAGCAAGACTTGCATAGATGGTCAACTCTTCATCTCACTTTAGCTGGAAGAATTAACATTGTTAAGATGAATATCCTTCCTAAGCTTCTTTTTTATTTCAAAACATTCCAACATACATCAATAAACAATTTTTTAAGAAATTAGATTCAACCATAACCTATTTTTTTTTGGAATTCAAAACATCCACGTATCCAAAGGGCGACCCTACAAAGACCCAAGGCGGAATGTGGCATGGCTCTAACTAACTTTCAATTTTATTACTGGGCAGCAAACATACAAGTTATAAAAACCTGGACATGGATACAAATAGATGAGCATAAACAGGCTTGGTCTGCAATAGAAATAAAGTCCTGCAGTACTTCTTTATATTCTTTGCTTTGTACCCCAATAAGTACAAGTTATCACCAATACACTAACAACCCAATTGTGCATCACTTACTCAGAATATGGAACCAATGTAGGAAGTACTTAAAGATAGAGTAGCTTTTAACTGTGGCACCTCTGCACAAGAACCACCTTTTTCTAGGGCCCAAAGGAATGCGATTTATTTTTTTCACAAATTCCGTTTTATTGTTTTTTAAATTTTCGGTTTTCACTATTTTATTTTTCCTTGATTCGTTTTTTTGTTTGTTTTTTTTAAGTAGCAACAGCTACAACAAAACAATAATGAAATGGCACTTTACATTTCTTTTAATGAAACAGCACACTAGCACAGCTGAACCTTATTTTGCAGTTCCATTCATCAGGTAGGTAGCCAAGATCCTCCATGATGGTGTATGCTGAGACTGCAGTAGGACAATGAGTGCCCTCCAGAATTGTAAGAGCTGTTACTAGTTTGATGCATCCTTCTGAGATGAAGGTTAACTTCACTTTTAGGGTCTAGGATATTTGTTATAGCCTGAGCTGATGTGTTCTCAGCCAGAAAGAACTTTTTGTAGAGGTGAGTATGTTCAGCGAAGTACCCTACTGATTTGAACCAGCTATTCAACGCGGTGTTTCCTGCATCGGGGGTTCCTGGCAGGCTTCTTGAAGGCGGCAGGTTTTATCCATATCACTAGTGATGCGGCCCCACTATAAAGTATTTAAAGTGCTGCTCCACCAAACTGATGACATGACATAAGCAGGTTGAATGTACACTGTTAGGCATTGCCCCTTTAAAAACTCCTTGGAAGTTTGCAGACAGTATGATACATTGTCTGAAACCACTGCTAAAATGTCATTAAGATTTAGCTGGTTGTTGTGAAGGGACTGAAGTGCTGCCTGTGAAAAGGTGGAAAAGTTGCAGCTCTCCATAAAGATAATGTCTGCCAAAAAGTACTGGTCTTCAGTACCTGCAATTGTAATTATGTACATTATTTCTAACTAGCCAACCCGCGACGTACCATACGCCACATAATCAGGCCGCTTTTTTAATGATTTTTAAGCACAGGGAAAAAATTAACATTTGAAAAATCCGTAATTTAATAAACCACCAAGGAAAGTAACATTGTAACAATGCACGGTACGAACCAACATACAATTGTCCGTGACTGAAAACTGGAGGACCGCCGTCACGCCTTCTCCTCCCAGAGCGAGGGACAGGGGTGGACGGCGCTCGGGCGCTGAGGGCGGAACGGGAGGAGAGGGGAAGGACGCCCATTCCGCCCCCTCCGTCATGCTAGTCTGCTGATTTCTCGTTCAGTATGCACTGCCTGCTCATGTGCCCACCCCCAACTCGTCACCTGAGTTGTTTTCGTCTTTGCACAGTCCACATGCACCTGTGAGTCACGTAGACTTTTCATTATTCTTTGCGGTTCTGGCCGCTTCTCTATATATAATCCACCAAGTCACCCGACCATGGTAGTAGCGGTTTGGGTGGGTTTACAAAGAGCAGGGACGTAATCAGTGCGAGCGTATGACCCGTACTGATTGGGAATTCCTCGTTCGTGGGGAACAATTGCAAGCCCCGCTTTCCAGCATGAATGGGGTTCAACAGCTTACCCACGCCTCTCTGCGCCGGGTAGACACACGTTGATCCATTCAGTGTAGCACGCGTGCAGTAAATGAAGATCTCATGGCAAGCCTGAAAGCATAAAATTGGAGCTGTGTGACTCGCGTTCTTTTCGCGATTCGCTTTTCCTCAACATGGGTCAATTGTATGTGCCAGCCTGGATCTCCATAAGGGAATAGCAGTGGATAAACCATGGGGTCACAGTTCATATTGAGAACAGAGATACGCTTGCAAGCATCTCCCCTTGGATATATGCAAATGTCGCGTTGTGCAGGAGGTTCCCTGTCTTCACCTACAAAGATAGCAGCAACATCAGTTTGACAGGACGGGGTGTTATAACTTCTCATAACCAGACTTGGATTTTCCATGAACACCATTCGTACAGCAGTAACAGGGTTATCGTGAGTGATAATGTCATGCATTTGCATGTAAGACTTTGCGAAGGGATTAACCTGTCGTATCATGTTGTCTAGTTGAAGCAAGAAAATGTCACTGCAAGCGCTATTACATTCCTTTAGCAAACGTTGACTGGTAGCCTCAGCAGAATCGAAGATATATAGCTGACCGTATTGTGGCGACGTGTCAGGATTGGTATATAAAGGAGAGACCTGGTGATAAATTTGACCGTGGATTCTGAAAGCATACGGTCCTTGTCCAGATGGTTGAGCGATGTGTGCGCCCATTGACGCGAAAGCTAAAGCAGAGTTGTATTCGCTGATATGATCACAGTAATTTCGGGACAGCGGGTTCTTGCCAGTCAAGAGGTCTTCTAAAAAAAAGAGGGGGTTTGGATAGCGGTGGCAAAGACACCTTGCCGGCATGACAACACTTAGTGCAATGTCCGGATTTGTTGACCTCTGCTGGCCAATGAAGAGTATTGCAAGAAGCACATAGTGCGGTAGGTAGGCCAATGTTATGTTCTTGGACGTGAATGGCGGTATCTTCTTGAAAAGCTGCAGAAAACTGAATGCGATGTTTGTGCATGAACGATTTAGTGCTGTGTTGACACTGAAGGGAATTGGAATGAGTTGTTTCAAAGCATTGCTGGCAATGTTCACATTGCATAATTCATTCAGTGGAGTGTGTTTTTAAATGCATGTTGAGATATCTCTGCACTCGGAACGTTTTTGAACAAATCGTGCATTGAAAGATCTGTTTGGAATGTGTTTCTTCAGTGGAGTGTGTGTTTAAATGTGCTTTGAGAGATTTCTGGCGTGTGAAGGTTTTGGAGCAGTGTTGACACTGAAAAGAATTCATCAGGGAATATGGTTTGAGATGGTTAGTAAGGTATCTGCGTGCGTGAAAGTGTTTGCATACAAGTTTGCATACAAATGTTTGTGTTGAATGGATCTGCATATGGTTGTGGAGATCCATCTCACCTGTGAAGTCCTCGTTACAAAATGTGCAATTGAAGGTGATAGTGGAATGAGTTCATAAGTGTTTCTTGAGAGCGCGAGTTGTTCTGATGCATTGCTGGTAATGTTCACATTGCATCATTCGGTTAGTGTTGTGTTTTTTCAAACGTGCGTTCCGATATCTCTGCACTCGGAAGCTTTTGGAACAAAAGGTGCATTGAAAGTCCTGTGTGGAATGCGTGTGTTCAGGGGAGTGTGTCTTTAAATGTTTTTCAGGAAGAGGAGAGTGGGCAGGTGACGTCACATTAGTGTGGCGAGCAAGCGGGTGTGCACCCTGTGTGCACATACCGACAGCGTCAAAAGATGTCACCAGAAGGTTATCACGTGTGTATTTGAGAGGCATGAGAACCTCGTAATGCCCATGATCCAAAGGACCGCTAAAGAGCCGGAATATGGAGAGACGTTGGGCCGGATTGTAAACTAGAGGAGAGGCATGAGGACGTTCTTGGAAGTAAATGGTGATAGTAGCTGGAAGGATTTGGGACATTGCCACAATTTCTGCCTCGCCACCATAGACTCCGGACGTATTCATGTAGTCAGCGTATTGTTGAGCAGACCGTATAACAATGCCTCTGTGACTAACAACAACGGACACCACATCGCCGAAGTTATCCCAATGTTGGCAAACAAAGCCAACAGCCATGTTGCGAAGTCTGAGAGCAACAGTTTCGTCAATGACATTTTTCCAGAAAAACCCGACTGATAGAAACAAACAGTTACCAGATGCAGGAATTTCTATAACACTGAAAGAAGTGTTGTTTCCATGAAAAACATTTGAAGCGGTAGCCATGGAGGGCAAATGAACAGTCAACGTGGTTTACAGCTGGATTTGGACCACAGCACAGACCAAAGCGAGTGAGTATGTGTTTGATGAGCTGTTCGAGTTGGCGGACAGTGCTCTGAGGTGTGTTCCCTATCACGTGAGAGATGGGGTAGAGTTTCTGGGCGGGGCTTCGTTGTTCCTTTCCCATGGTTTTCGATGGTGGACGCGGTCGGGTGTCGTAACCGAAAAGAATAATGAAAAGTCAACGTGGCTCAGAGGTGCATGTGGACTCCTAGCACAGACGAAAGCGACTTACAGGGTGGTCGGTGAGTTATTGCATCTGGGCACATGAGCAGGCAGTGTGAATGCCTAGAGAGCGAGGGTAGACGCGGGCCGGGGAATAAGGAGTGTTGGTGGGCGGGGAAATGTTTTCCATCTTCCTGCAGGACCATCTAAGAAGACGCATGTTTGTCGCGGATGCAGTGGACGCGGGCCGGGGAATAAGGAGTGTTGGTGGGCAGGGAAACGTTTTCCGTGTTCCTGCAGGACCATCTAAGAAGGCGCATGTTTGTCGCGGATGCAAATTGCTGTATGTAGTGTGTAAAACAGTTTGCGATGGTGCACGCAGTCGTGCGTCGTAACCGAAAAGTCAACGTGACTCAGAGGTGCATGTGGACTGTAGCACAGACAAACAGAAATGACGGCGTGATTTCCGAGGCATCGCGTCCATGTTGGTTAGCGTGGATCTGAGAGTTGTCGTTGTATCCAATGGTCTTAGAGTTGGTGGGCGTTACTGTATTGCGTGCTTTCCATGGGTGTCTACTTGTCGACGGCTTAGTGAATTATATATATAGATGATGGGCAGCAAGGTGGTGCAGTGGTAACACTGCTGCCTCGCAATAAGGAGACCTGGGTTCACGTCCCGAGTCCTCCCTGCGTGGAGTTTGCACGTTCTCCCCGTGTCCATGTGGGTTTCCCCAGGGTGCTCCGGTTTCCTCCCACAGTCTAAAGACATGCAGGTTAGGTGCATTGGCGATCCTAAATTGTCCCTTGTGTGTGCGTGGCGTGTGTGTGTGCCCTGCAGTGGGCTAGCGCCCTGCCCGGGGATTTGTTCCTGCCTTGCGCCCTGTGCTGGCTGGGATTGGCTCCAGCAGACCCGTGACCCTGTGTTAGGATATAGCGGGTTGGAAGAAGATGACTGATTTCTAATGATTCTTAAACCTTGACTGTTTACAGATTGAATATGTGCATCATTACATCTGTAGCTTCAACTACTGCATATCTTAAAATAATTAATTACAAAGCAAAAACAAATTAATCTGTAAGACGCTAAATCCGGGAATTAAACAGAAAACATGAGAGAGACCAACTTTTAAGGGCTTGTTGCATCTGAGGAGAAGCCTGCTCTTCTGCCCAGGTTTGAAGGTGCCTGGTTTATAACGGAAGAGTCAAATGTGGACCTTGCGTGTCTCGTCACCATGAGGCAAAACATTTATTAAATCCAGAAACATTATTTTTTAAAAAGGGTACTATGGTACGCTGGCAAAACTTGCAGAAAAGTTGTTGCCCAGATTCATAAAGGTCACTGAGATATTGTTGTGTCCTCAATTTCGCAGTTAAGCTTGTGATTCTTAGTTTTTTGGACATAGGGTATCTGATACAGCACGCTTCTGTCCGTGTTTTCTGAATCGCAAAAATCATACGGCCCTAAAAGACATCATCTGGATAGAAGCATTTGTTGCTTTAAAACCTGTTTATATCTTTCAGCATTGATGGTGCCTTTCCAGATGTGCAAGCTGCCAATTCCACCGGCACTAATAAACCACATACTAGCAGAGATGCAGGATTTTGAACTGAGCACTGATAACAAGCGGGATGGCTCCTGTCCTCTTTAGTCTAGATGACACGGCGTCCACGTTTTTCAAAAAGAAATTTCAAATTTCGATTAATCTGATAGCAAAACAATTTCCCACTCTGCTTTAGCCCTTTTTAAATGAGCTTTGGCTCAGATATATCTGGATTATGTTCACTTACGGCTTCTCCTTTGCAGGACAGAGCTTTAACCTGCTTTTATGGATTGCATGGTGAACTGTGTTCACAGACAGTGATTTCTGGAAGTGCTCCTGAACCCATGCAGTGATTTCCATGACACAATCATGCCTGTTTTAATGCAGTGCTGCCTGGCATACAGTTCTGATTTTCGGCCTTGTACCTTGCACACAGATTTCTCCAGATTTTCTGAATCTTTTGATAATATTATGTACTGTAGATAAAGAAATATTCAAAATCTTCGCAGGTTTACATGGAGGAACATTATTCTGAAATATTTCCACAATTTGTTGCCACATTTTTTGCAGACTGGTGAACCTCTGCCCATCCTTACTTCAGAGAGAGACTGCCTCTCTTAGATAACTCGCTCTTTTTATACCCAATCATGTTACTGACCTGTTGCCAAATAACCTACTGTAGATACTCGCGTATTAGTCGATCTCGCAGATAAGTTGAGTGTATTTTTAAACTGAAAGTTACGAAATTTGTTATGACCCGCGTTTAAGTCGAGGGTAAAACTTGACAGCTATCAGAGATAGAGGGCGACAATCAGCTGTTAATGGCGACAAAACTCACTGTCACGTCACAGGCATTCCCTCTGTGGTTGGAGAAATGCTAGACTCGTTGACTTGGCAACTAATCCTTGCATGTGCGTGAGTTGCGAAATGTAAACAAATGTAAACAAAGGCAAGATGGCATCAATATGTCACAAGGGAGCGAAGCGAGTGCAGAAAAGAAAACACTCGGCAGACGATGTGATCAGGAATCGAACAAGAGAGTGAGAAGCCGGCATCAGCTGATCGGACACCAGCCGATGCCGCACCAGCTGATCGGCTGCCAGCTGAACGCATTCGCGCAGCCGATGCACCTATGGCAAGGTTCGCGTGGGAGGAATACCCAGACATTGATCTGTGGGAGCCGAACTGGCTACCGGACTTCACAAAACAGCATGGCTTGCTGTTGGACACGACAGATCACCCGCTGCTGGACTACTCAGGCTGCCCTCTCCTGATGCTGCTTTTCAGCTACTGTCAGACGAGACAAACAGGTAGGCAGAGAAATTTTTTGAATCGCGGGCTGCGCTTGCATCGCATTGATAGCGTGCGTTGCCTTGGTTCTTTTGATTCCAAATCTGGTTGCACGTGGCAGCTAATGGTATGTTTGTTATCCAAAACCTGCAAAAGCTAATGCTCAAATTCAAGTATTTCACAGTTTAAAGAATTATTTAATGAAATTAGAAAAAAACTAGCTAATTAGCACTAGTATTGCTGGCTTATAATTATTTCAAAGACCATGGGAAACGGCAGATGACCGGTGACTGAACACCGTGAAGCGCTGAGTGTACAATGTCATTACCCAAATTCTATGGACAATTGTGTTGCCCCGTGGATAAGTCGACCCTGTTTTTTTGAATGAATTTTAAGGCATACATTTTTCGACTTATACGCGAGTATCTACGGTAATTAGATGTAAAATGTCCCTGCAGTTGTTTCTTTTTAGTACCACTTACGTTTCTAGCCTTTTGTTGCATCAGTCTCAATTTCTGAGAGGTGTTGCTGCCAACAAAGTCAAAATGAGCTAATATTTTCATGAAACAGTAAAATGTCCCACTCTCAACCAGTGATATTTCAGTTCTGATATTAATTGTAGTTTTAGTTTTTATTTTATTTTATAAAATTTTTATTTCATTCTAGTTTTCAGTGGAATCAACAATTTTTATTTAGTTCTGTGCTTAAAATTTTAGCTTTTATTTTATTTAGTTCTGGCTTTTTTTTTTACATAATATTAGTATAACAAGAATTTATATTTTCATTTATAGTATGTGTAAGATAAATGGATAAATATTTCTGTATATACTTTATTAGTTTAGAAGAGTGTGTTTATTGTATTTTTTGTTTATTATGTTCACTGAACAATAAGCCTACACAGTTTAATTTTGATAATTAAAAAAATAATAGATAATACCTATGGTGTGCAATTTAATTATTAAAATACCACTTTGATATAGAACATGAGGCTTCTATGTGACTGATTAAAATATTAAAAATTAAAAAGGGTAAAGAAAACAAAACAGACTTAGAATCAGCTCAAAAAACTGATCACAGAGCTTCTGAAAAAAGCTGCTGTCTACACAGCTCCTGGAAGTCACATGAAAATAACTGTGTAAATATAGAGTAGAAAGAAGCTACTTCACAGTCAACAGAAACAGCAAAGCCATTATCAGAGCACAGTCCAACCATGACAGTTGTCTTCTTTAAGCACTTTAGAGTAAGTAAGAATGTGAGGAGACCAATTTAACCTTACTGTAGCTGGATTCCTTTGATGTAAAAAAGTAATGTGAACAAGGTTTACTGAAAGCTATAGTCCAAATGTGTTTCTGAGATCAGCTATCTGCAATGCATCACTCACTAATTGCCTGCACTGAACTTATGCAAGGACTCATTTTACTCTGAACAATTGCGTAAAAGACACACTATAAATGTCTGGCATGCTGTTCCACTGATTGTTTTTACTTGATGATAACATGGGTTAGTAACAAAGGTTGTGGGGTTAGTTGCCAAAGAAGGATTATACAAGCCTACATAAAATCAGAAAAATTATCTTTGAAACTCCAATACACTTTCCAATAGTTAAATGTATCATTTTTATGTGTGCTGTTGGATGTAATTCATAAATTTGTCTCACTGTATACTGAGCAACTAAAAAGAAATATTATTCAAAACGTATAGTCTATTTCCACAGTGACACAAGGTTTAAAATAGCACGCATCTATCATTGTAACATAGTGCATTTATTTTTGTGCTTCTAATTTTTACAACAGTCCTGTTTAACATCTCCATAGTGGCATAGCAAAGCACAAGTAATAAGCAGATTAATAAAATTTACTATGCTCATAACTTGATGTTTAAAATCATGACAGTCTCCTCAGTTAAGACTCCCGTGCAACATCAATAGTTTGGAATTCCTCAAACCCTTCAGACACCTCAATTCAGCAACCAATGCACATAACAATAAATAACTAGGTAAATTAAAAATCAGTGCAGTACTGCTTTGCCCAAAAAATGAATGCTTGTCACAATCCACTAGTGGTTAGCACAGGTGCCTCATCGATTTCCTAACCTTTGTTGCCTGTTCTCTCCATGTCTGCACAGGTTTTAATTCCATATCCCTAAGGACATGCTGATAAAGTTAACTGGCGATTTAAAATTGACTAAGTCTGCGTGTCTCCTACTTAATCCAATTCAACGTCTCTTGAAGGATCTCTAAGCTCATAAGTAAAAATATTAAAAACTCAGCTCCAACAATTAACAATAAGATTAATAAATGTTGCCTCGCAGTTAGGAGACCTGGGTTTGCTTCCCAGGTCCTCCCTGCGTGGAGTTTGCATGTTCTCCCCGTGTCTGCATGGGTTTCCTCCGGGTACTCCGGTTTCCTCCCACAGTCCAAAGCCATGCAGGTTAGGTGGATTGGCGATTCTAGATTGTCCCTAGTGTGTGCTTGGTGTGCTGGCACCCTACCCGGTGTTTGTTCCCTGCCTTGCACCCTGTGTTGGCTGGGATTGGCTCCAGCAGACCCCCGTTACCATGAAGTTAGGATATAGCGGGTTGGCTAATAGATGGATGGATGGATTAATAAATGCAAATGGAAAAACAGAGACTTGAGTAAAAACTAGAATAGTATACTCCAGAAAAATAAAGAACCATATGCATTCTATCCAAGCATCCCCAAAGAAATAACATCATTTTCTAGCTTTTTTTTTTATTGCTTTATTAAAATAACGATTTTACAAATAAATGCAATGTCTATTTAAACTAAACAGTTACAACAAATACATTCACAAAATCTTTCACATATAAAAACTCAACAGAATTTCAAATTATTCATAGGTTCTACATAACCGCTATCAAATGTTCGTTCAGTAACAGAGAGGGAATGCCTGTATATGCTTGCAGCCACTCCTGTCTGTGTAAATAATACTTTTTGTTGAAATTTGCAACGAACCTAGTACTTTTTGCATTACTTTTCAATTTTTTCTCACTTTGTGTTTTGCTCATGGATCCAAATAGCAGCTTTTTGTCTTGAATTTAGATTTATTTTAATGAGTTATGTCTTGTCTGGGTTTGTGCCCTATGGGACAATTGATTTGAATCCGGGTGCTTCACTGGATAAAACTTTTTTCGATTGCCCATCTGTTGCCTGATGCCTATTTTGTGAACATTTCTCTTTACACCATGGAAATCTAGTTTTTGGGAACATTGTTTTCTTTGACGTATTGGATCATTGTCAGCAATATCTGCATGTGCTTCAACTAGAGAAATGAACTGATGCCCACTCTCATAAGCAAGTCTTTTACATTTGTGGTCCCCTGGATCGTTCTCTCTTTGCCATCAGCTTTCCTTGGGGGCTTATGGCACTAGGGTGATTGCAGTACATATCCATGGGCAGTCAGCAGGCGCAACTACTGAGCTCTGGTATCTTTCATGCATCTTTCCATGCATCCTAAATAATCACCTACTTTAATAGATCAATAGTTTGTTTCTTGTGTACCCTAGCTGTGTTTTCCAGTTTTAATGTAAGCATTAATTTTAAAATAAAATCACCCTGAAATATACAGCAGTCTCTTAACATTTCAAGGCACACTTGCATTAGAAAATGTTTCATTTTGGAACAGCTTGTGCTGTATCTCTTAAAAGTGCATCCGCATCACACTTTATACTGAATGCCCTTTATGTGACCCAAATCATTATATGTTAACCTTTCAACATCACAAGTTTTTATTAATGGTGGTGGTTGGTACAGGAGGTTGTTCTGTTTTTCTTTACCACAAATCTGATTAACCTAAAAATATTTTTTAATATAATATAGGTAAACGTTTGTAAACTTTTTTTTCAGCTGAATAACTGTTTCGGCAAGGCCACCATCTCCAGAAATAACTGCGCCCTCCAGTATTGGAAAAGCAATACAGCCCATTTCCAACCTAGGCCAAGGCAGCCATCAAATACCTATCAGCACCTTGAACCAGTGTAGACAGTGAACACCTTTTTTCAGCTGTGTCAAATATAGTAATTGAAAAGGGAAACGGGCTTGCTGGTGAAAAGGCAGAAATGCTTCTTTTTGTTGAAAGAAACCTACCATTTGTAGTTTAAAGAAGTCAACTTAAGTCCAGGGTTACTGGACTCATTGTACCTTTTATTTTAGTTGTAAAGTAATATATGTCTGCTTATAGTACGAAGAATATGCTTTTTTCTTTTCTTTTTTTTTTTATTAATTTTATTGTAATCATACGGTACATGTATATAAATTTTTACAAAAAATAGGATTGAAAACAAATCAAACCCCACCCCTGAGAAGGAGAGCATGGCCAAAGGAGTAAAACTTGAGGCTTGTAAACATGCCTAAATTATTGAGTTTAATGGGGCAAAAAAAAAAAAAGATAAATGGAGAAGGAAAAGAAATGCAGAAATAATTATCTCTTCTTATTCTAAAATATTATTGATTAGATCCTGCCAGGTTTTGAAAAAATTCTGTACAGATCCCCTAACTGAGAATTTGATTTTTTCCATTTTCAAATAATATAAAACATCGGCTTCCCACTGACTTATTAGAGGAGAGTTAGGATTCTTCCAGTTTAACAAGATCAGTCTGCGTGCCAAACGTGTAGTGAATACAATCACAGTTTGCTTGTCCTTATCCATTTCAAATCCATCTGGAAGAACACCAAACACAGCTATTAATGGGTTAGGAGGGATTGTGACACCAAGGCTGTCTGAAAGGTACTTACAAATTTTGGTCCAAAATGTTGTTAATTTGGTGCATGACCAAAACATGTGACCCAGTGAGGCAGGAGCTTGGCTGCAGCATTCGCAGGTTGGATCTTGCCCTGGGAACATTTTGGATAGTTTTAAGCGTGACAGATGAGCTCGATATATCATTTTGAGTTGAATAATTCTATGCGTTTTGCGCATATGGAGCTCGAGTGAATTCTCTGCATTGCTACCTTTCATTTCTTTTCTGATATATTAATTAAGAGATCTTTTTCCCATTGTCCTCTTGGATCTTTGAAAGGAAGGGACTCTAATAAAATTTTATATATTGCAGAAATGGTGTCTAAGTCCTCAAAGTTGAGCAGTTCCTTGAAGTTGAGCAGTTTTTTTTTTTTTTCTTAAAATACCCAATGCCATATTATGTAATGGCATGGTGTCTTGATGTGCTTAAGTTACCCAGAATGTGTATGTTAAGCACATTTTTGTACATGACCTTTAGTATTTTTTCTATAGAGACAAGCCATATATCTCTCCCCCCCCCCCCCCCCCAACAGAAAGTCCTGACTGCTGATATAGCAAAGTCCAGTCAAGCTGGGGAGCATGCACTGGTACAGCTCTCAGCTGACAGACATACTGCCGATGGCTGTGCCCAATCGGTCATTAAAGGCCTGGATCTTGGTTTTTATCCAGGACACTTGCAAGCCCAGACACTCAAGACTCTCTCGAGCGCAGCAAACAGAGCCTCCATCGACTCCGCGAAGATCACAGCATCATCAACAAAGTCAAGATCCGTGAATCTTTCTTCACCAACAGATGCCCCACAGCCGCTGGACCCCACGACCTTGCCCCACAGCCAGTCCATACAAGCATCGAACAGAGTAGGAGCAAGAACACATCCCTGACGAACCCCAGAATCAACTGGGGAAAACAGAGGTTCTGCCTCCACTCTGCACAGCACTCACAGTACCAATGTACAAGCCGGCCATGATATCCAGCAACCTCAATCCAGCAACCTGGATATAGCAAAGAAGAGCGTAAAATTCATCAAGTTAATAAAAAGTTCATCTCTGTTTCACATGCTACTGTTGTTTCTTTGATAATGCATAAAATATTTTCAGGATACCTAAAACATTCAAACATGAAGTAAATAAAAACAATAATACCGGCCATCGGTTGTCGGTATTGGCAAAGATGGACAAAAACATATCAGCATCACTAACAATAGATCTATATTATCTGACCTGACTGAATTACTTACTCAACTAAGTTCTCTTTCACAGTTATTCTTGTAGGTGACTTAACCTCTCCAGTGTTCTCCTCAGAAATTTTTTCTAGCTGGGTGGCATGAAAATGTAGCCGGTCGGGAACAGGAAATTTGGTGGTGGGGAAAATTAAATGTGCACTATTTTTATTAGTTAATTATTATTAATTATTTTCCAATGCTCAATATGACTTCCTTTTTTAAGGTTTGACACTTGTGCCAGAATATTTTTATTAAATTTAAGAAGTATCCAACTCAGGATCCTGCAACCCTAACAAAAATTTTAAATAACAATTGTTATGACATAAACCAAGAGGCACAAGTATTGCCGTTGTTGTGAAGAAAAGTGAAAACAATGAAAAACAGTATGGGAAACCTAATGAAGAAAAATATTCTTCAAAGCCAATTTGCATATGTAGAAGGTGTCTTCAGTTAAATACTTCTTTTCTTCCTAGAGGCACAGTTGTCTGCAGCTTTCCCATAATCAAAGTCCCCAGGATCTGGGCCCTCCAATGAGATTAGCATGAGATTATTTAGCGTGTTGTTGTTTGCACTCAGAGTACTGATTTGAGCCTCTCCGACCATAAAACAGTGATTTTCACTGCTTCAATGCCTCTTCCAGCTCTTAACTGTGCACGTCAAATTTCTTGCAGAAACCTTAAAAATATCTCTTCCTCTACCCATGCTAGATACATTTCATTTTTTGTCTTCCTCTATTCCAACCATTCAGCACGAGGTAAAATAGCTCCTTTAAAACACAAGGAGGTTTCCTTTAAGCGTAATTCAAGCATACGGTCTATAAAACCAGCTAACCAACGCCTTGAGAGAGTGTTACTGTACATGCCCAGACTTCATCAGACCATCAAGGAGCTTGGAGAGATGCACTAACTGCAGCCAAGAATATATATTATTGCACAATAATAGAGAAGGACTATGATAACCCAAGGGTTTTATTCTCTGTGGACAATAAATTACTTCAACCTGCATCCAGCACAATCACCTGTTCCACTGAAGACTGTGAAAAATCCCTTCACTTTTTTCCCGATAAAATTAAAAACCTAAATAATTCAATTAATACAGATCCCTCCTCCATTTACATTTTTCCCCAAAACTTCCCTCTCCACTGAGCTCCTTACTCAAATTTTTACCAGTTTCATATATAGTTACTAATGATCTGGGCTTCATTTATAAAACACTGTGTTGATCATAAAGTATGCGCATGCATACGCAAAAAAATCTGATTCATAAAATCAGCTTATGCACATTTCTACTCAATTTTCCTTTATAAATCATAATCATTTTATAAATGTGCACTCATGAATGCACCATGATGCTAATTAATCTTATACATATGCAATCACGATGCTGCAAACATTAATTTGCTAGTAGAGCAGCAGCCCTTCTGACATGTCAAGACCCCACCAGCTGCATTCAAGAACACCTGGTTGCACTCCACAACTGAGTGCACAAGATCACATATGGCATTATAACTCCTCGACTCTGAATTCTGGGGGTCCATATCAGGAGTGATCAGGTAGCCATATTGTACAAAAACATGAAAAAGTAAGGGTTTGGACTTGCCAGCAAGCCAGCCACCACGTACAGTACCGTCACTTCTGCCAAAGCTAGTTTGCCTCAAGATAAAAGAATCAAGGGTTGACTCAGGCCATAGAAGTATGATATGTGTTACGTCTCTTCTTGACGTCACATGCAACATCTTTGTTAACAAAAGCAACTTCACTCTCATTAGATAGCCTTATTGCAACAGACGTGCAGTAAAGTGATCTGATTACATTAGGAAAACTGGACACTGTTGCAGATTGCCTTTTTATGTTGGCAAAACATGTTATGTTTTATGTATGTACATCAAAACCATACAGAAACTGCATGTAGCACATCCTCAGTCAGGTAATGGCTTCTAGCACAGCAGGAATGATTGAGTGAAGCTTGGCTAAAATATTTCTAATCCCTCAGAGAATCCCATGAGAAGAAACATAGGCAGACTACAGTTAGGTCCATAAATATTTGGACAGAGACAACTTTTTTCTAATTTTGGTTCTGTACATTGCCACAGTGAATTTTAAATGAAACAACTCAGATGCAGTTGAAGTGCAGACTTTCAGCTTTAATTCAGTGGGATGAACAAAACGATTGCATAAAAATGTGAGGCAATTAAAGCACTTTTTTAACACAATCTCTTCATTTCAGGGGCTCAAAAGTAATTGGACAATTGACTCAAAGGCTATTTCATGGGCAGGAGTGGGCAAGTCCGTCGTTATGTCATTATCAATTACCGTATTTTTCGCACCATAAGACGCACTTTTTTTTCCCCCAAAAGAAGGTTGGAAATGTCTGTGTGTCTTATGGAGCGATATTGCGTCACAGACCATGATGTGTATTACCTGACAAAAGTCGACATCCAGGGGTAGAGGGCGACAAAACTCACTGTTACGTTACAGGCATTCTCTCTGTGCTTGGAGGAATGTTAGACTCATTGACTCGGCATCTAATGCTTGCATGTGCGTGAGTTGCGAAATGTAAACAAATGTAAACAATGGCAAGATGGCATCGACATCTCACGAGGGAGCGAAGCGAGTGCAGAAAACAAATGTTTTGCGCATTATCACTGAGTCGGACTTTTGTTGAGAGTGATCAGGAGATCGAACAAGAGAGTGAGGAACTGGCATCAGCTGATCGGGGCACCAGCCGATGCCGCCCCAGCTGAGCGCATTCGTGCACCTATGGCAAGATTCGTGTGGGAGGAATACCTAGACATTGATCCGTGGGAGCCAAACTGGCTACTGGACTTCACAAGACAGTATGGCTTGCTGTTGGACTCGACAGATTACCAGCCGCTGGACTACTTCAGGCTGTTCTTTCCTGAAGCTGCCTTTCAGCTACTGTCAGACAAGACAAACAGGTATGCACAGCAATTTTTTGAATCGAGGGCTGTGCTTGCACCGCATTCTCGTTTTTCAAACTGGAAACCCACAACAAAACATGAGATGAAGGGCTTTGTGGCATTACAAATATAGAAGGGACTAGACTGGCGATATAACTTCAGGGAGCACTGGTCCAAACGTGCTTTGTCCCCTGGTGGCTTTGGTCAGGTTATGCCGCGTGATGATAGGTACGTGCTCCTGCAAAGTGATTATGAGCAACTGAGCTTCATAAATTCTGACAATAGCGATGAGGAGTTCTTGGGGTTTCTATAAAACTACAAGAGTGCTTGAACCTTAAAGTCTCTCCTTATTTGTTAATGACAGTGATGATGTTTCTTAATACCGCTGTTGAATTTACATGGTTGAAATATTATTCTGCTATATTTTATTAAACATATTAGTACACCATTTGGTTCAGAATATTTTTCTTCTTGTTTTCCTCCTCTAAACCTAGGTGCGTCTAATGGTCAGGTGCGTCTTATGGTGCAAAAAATACGGTAAGCAGATAAAAGGCCTGGAGTTGATTTGAGGTGTGGTGCTTGCATGTGGAAGATTTTGCTGTGAACAGACAACATGTGGTCAAAGGAGCTCTCCATGCAGGTGAAAGAAGCCATTCTTAATCTGCGAAAACAGAAAAAACCCATTCGAGAAATTACAATATTACGAGTGGCAAAATCTACAGTTTGGTACATCCTGAGAAAGAAAGCAAGCACTGGTGAACTCAGCAACGCAAAAAGACCTGGACGTCCACGGAAGACAACAGTGGTGGATGATCGCAGAATCATTTCCATGGTGAAGAGAAACCCCTTCACAACAGCCAACCAAGTGAACAACACTCTCCAGGGGGTAGGCGTATCGATATCCAAGTCTACAATAAAGAGAAGACTGCATGAAAGTAAATACAGAGGGTGCACTGCAAGGTGCAAGCCACTCACAAGCCTTGAGAATAGAAAGGCTAGATTGGACTTTGCTAAAGAACATCTAAAAAACCCAGCACAGTTCTGGAAAAATATTCTTTGCACAGATGAAACCAAGATCAACCTCTACCAGAATGATGTCAAGAAAAAAGTATGGAGAAGGCGTGGAACAGCTCATTATCCAAAGCATACCACATCATCTATAAAACATGGTGGAGGCAGTGTGATGGCTTGGGCGTGCATGGCTGCCAGTGGCACTGGGACACTAGTGTTTATTGATGACGTGACACAGGATAGAAGCAGCTGAATCAATTCTGAGGTGTTCAGAGACATACCGTCTGCTCAAATCCAGCTAAATGCAGTCAAATTGATTGGGCGGCGTTTCATGATACAGATGGACAATGACCCAAAACATACAGCCAAAGCAACCCAGGAGTTTATTAAAGCAAAGAAGTGGAAAATTCCTGAATGGCCAAGTCAATCACCTGATCTTAACCCAATTGAGCATGCATTTCACTTGTTAAGACTAAACTTCAGACAGAAAGGCCCACAAACAAACAGCAACTGAAAGCCGCTGCAGTTAAGGCCTGGCAGAGCATTAAAAAGGAGGAAACCCAACATCTGGTGACATCCATGAGTTCAAGACTTCAGGCTGTCATTGCCAGCATAGGGTTTTCAACCAAGTATTAGAAATGAACATTTTATTTCCAGTTATTTAATTTGTCCAATTACTTTTGAGCCACTGAAATGAAGGGATTGTGTTAAAAAAATGCTTTAGTTGCCTCACATTTTTATGCAATCGTTTTGTTCACCCCACTGAATTAAAGCTGAAAGTCTGCACTTCAACTGCACCTGAGTTGTTTCATTTAAAATTCATTGTGGTAATGTACAGAACCAAAATTAGAAAAAAAGTTGTCTTTGTCCAAATATTTATGGACCTAACTGTATATAAACTGATGAAAAAGCTAAAAATGTCTTCAGTGCAAATACAGAGGATTGGCCCTTTTTAAAAGGGAACTAAAATAGACTATTGTACACCATACTCAATACTTTTGAGGTATGTTTGCCACATCAACACACATTATAACTGGTAATATGAATTATAATATGCACAAGTCATTATTTAGCTGGCCTGGCTGCATTTTACTCTTTGATCAACTGTGTCATTTCCCAGTTTCCCCTGAAATGTTACATACATATTGGTCAAAGCTTTTATAAATACACTGGCATGCAAAACTATTCAATCCCCTTGAAAGTCATCACAATGTTCTGCATGACAAAACATTTCTATACATATTAAGCTATTCAGTATTTTTAATGTGAACTCTTATGCTGTAACAATACATTTCCAAAATCAACATAAACCATTTTCTGTAGATATTGAACTAAATAAAAACTAAAAAATTAGTGTTTGCATAAGTATTAAAGCCCTACACATTAAACGGGTGCTTTTCATATCCGGAAAGATATAAAGAACTCACAAATAGTACCTAATTATATTTAAGTATGGTCAAATGAGTTTCACCTTTGTGTTGTTTGTGATTAATTTGTCATTTAGTAAACCAGGAGCTTCCAAAGAACAGAGGTCATACTTAAGCAAATACTAGATTTTGAGTTTTTCTTCTTAAAATGAAGGCAATAAGAAACCAGGGCCAATATGTTAATTATCAAATTGGCATAGTGTATGAGACCAAGATGTGTCAAAGTAAAAATTAAACAATCTAAATGACTGTTGACTTTGAGTGCACTGCCTTTTACCTGCCCTGCCCTTTTGGACAATTTCCCGTCTAAGAGATTTAATGCTTTTGTGGTTGGTAGAATCGTGATGTGCCTTCAGATTTTTTTAGTTACAGAAACAAGCCACCACACAAAAAGTTGGAAAACACTGCTCTCCCTGCACCTTGCATTACTTGCGACTCTTCAATTCCACCCGGGGGGGAATTTAAAGTTATTGTCTGTTTTTACATACATTTTTATTATTCTTTAATATTGTTTTTATCTATCAGTATGCTGCTGCTATAGTATGTGAATTTCCCCTTGGGATTAATAAAGCATCTATCTATCTATCTATCTATCTATCTATCTATTCTTTCCATAAATTAGCAAAGATACTGCAAACTTGAATCATGGTTAGGGATAATCATTACACTTCTATTTCGTTGAATTTTGTCTCTATATATTAGGCAGTCAGCACTGTAAACTGGCTGGCAGACCGGCGAGTTACATATATAGGCACTAGAGACTTATTTTGGTTTTAGTGCCACTCACAGACAACTTATTTAGCATTTATGTTATATGACATTGATTCAATCTTCTTACAGAAACAAGAAAAAAGGAGAGCATAATTTTAACCTTCGCAACTTTTCTCTAGTATTGCACCAGGACTGCTATAAACCCACCCCTTTCTTGACACTCCCCTGTACCTATGTCAGTATGTATAAATCAAGAAAATGAACACTAGTGCTACGTATGAACATGTAGCATACCCTTGTGATCCGCATAATACGAAATGTTAAACCATTAAATGAAAATTAAATTTCATAAAATGCTTAAAGGTAGTATATAAATACAGTACTGGATGTTTATGTAAATCTTTAGGTACACGCTTAACTTATTTGTACTATTGATTCATAATGTTAAGCACATTATATATATATATATATTATATACACACACACACATACAGAGAGTATTTTAACGCGTTAAATAGACCACATTAATCACAAAAATGAACACGTTAACATTATAACATTATATTATATATATATATTATATTATTACATTAAAACATTGTGAATTTCCCATTGGGATTAATAAAGTATCTATCTATCTATCTATAAATAACTGTATATGGCTCAAACATTAAATTTAAAATAACGTAAAAACAAATTAAAATTAAGATGGGGTACTAAGCTATGCATGTCTGACTCCTTACTGTATTAATGAAAAATAGTGGACGCTTTCTTCAAAATACTTGAAACTAATACATTGAAAAATGTTAGTTTTAAGACTTGACATGAGCATCCCAGCCGGAAGTCAGGCGCTATTAACCGTTATGAGGCTGTAATAGCAAGACTTTAATAATTCAGAAGTTACCGCACATATAGAAAAGGAAGGTTAACTTCACGAAAACTAGAGATAAATGTAAAGTATGGGCTCAAATTCTTGTTCTGTAAAAATGAGGTTTCACTTCCGCAAAATATGCAAGTCTTGTGATGCCCCCAGTCCTGGTAGTAACATATATACGCTAAGAATGAATCTCGGCATTAATACAGAAATTGTAATGGCATTTTTTGCAGAAATGTGTTAGGTAATCAGTGGGAAACCTACACTCAATAGAGAGCGGAGAGGCTAAGGACCTGCTGCTTTGCTGTCAATGAAGGCCATTTCATTTATGCTCCATACACACTGCTTCTTCAGTCATTATAGTATCTGTTAAAACACCATCAAGCACAATTTGGATCCCTTAGTCTTATAAACCGTGGTTTGGTAAATAAAAAAATGAAAGAAACCTGCACCTAGTCCTCATCTTTTCTTGACTCATAACAGGCGTTCATAATCTACTTTAAATAACGCAGCGATTAAAACTGAATAATTTTAACACAAAATTAAAAAACAATATCGCAGTGAATAAAATCACCTACCAGAGAATTGAATGCAACCAGCTACTGGTAACACAGGCTCCAAGTGACTACAGTTTGCTAATCATAATTTTCAATCAGTTACTCATTTCGGAAACCTCTCACTCACAGTCAGCTGAGCAACGCTGTACTGCGCCTGCGTACTGGAAACTAGGAGGTGGAGTTGAAATCTGCAGTTCCTTCTTGATGATGACAGGAATTTTTATTACTGCCATCTACTGAACCAGATGAATAAGTGCTTTCTAGAGAAGAGCATTCTGATTTTTTTTAAAGATAGCATTTTTCAAAAATGTTGTGTCGCAGGCTTAGATTATGGAGTTTAATCAAATGGACAGAGAATAGCGTTTAGAAAAACGTAAATACCTCAGTCACTATTGGATGAACAATCTGATTCAAACGAGCAAAAAATACATCAAATACCACTGAATACACAATGTAAATAACAGGAGATGTCAAAGTTAGAAAATATGAAATACTCCTTAATTGCCCTTATATATTAAGTAATGGCTTCATACCAATTACTGAAAACAATAAAGTGCTACTTATATACCTCCAATTGCTCTTATTATTTTATAGTATGCGTTTGTGTGGCAGAAAAGCTATATTAGTCAAACTTTGATAAAAAAAAGTAATGGAGAATAGGATTGACATGCACCAGTACCAGGGTAAGCTGTCACAGGGCTCAACCCTGTTAATGGAGCCCAGCTTTTGGCCCTGGAAGTCCACAGTGGCTGCATGATTGCATTCTAACCAAATTCTTAATTAAAAATTAATTCTTGTACTTAATGGAATTAATGTAAGAAGACAATCAATTACACCTTCTCCTTCTTGCTTCACTTATTAGCAGACTTAAGGTGAATATACATACAGATGTAAATGGTTCCAAGCAGGTTGGCTTTTCATAGTTATATGGCAGCTGGTTAAGATTTAAAAAAGAAAGAACCATTAAACTCTTAGCCAGGAAGAGAGCAAAAGAAATGGAAAAACACAATGGACTCCAGCGTACTAAAATATTTTGTACCTATAAGCATATTTCAGAATTGTTTGAAAATAGCAACCACACAAATTGAATCTTACCTTACAAAAATGCAGTCTATCAAACTGTTGTTTACCTCAATCACAGAGCAGAAACAGTTTTAACTTGTATTATAAATGATATTGTAATCTGTTCTAATGCAGGATATTGCAGTTATTATGCTTTTAAACCTACGTGCTGCATAAATTTTTATTTTTGATAATTTAGTTAGCCAGTCATGCTTTACTTTTAGTTCATTGACTTCACATTTTTCAAATCATTTTTCACTCCGAAGATAGTACTCCATCACTCTTTTCAGATCAGTGCTTGCACCAATGTTCTTTTTTTTATATGTGTCTTAATTAAGAGATAATTTTTATTCTGATTATGCTCAGCTTTTTGTATCATTTATACTTGTTCAAGTGCTTAATTGATAAGCTGAATTATTCATTTATGAAAGTGGAAGAATGATAATTATTTGTGTTTACATTTATTAAAAAAATGCAAGTTTTGTCAGACTGCGAATAGTAAGGCAATACAAACTACTCATAATGCAAACTCTTTCATTTTATTTTAGCTAAATCCTCTTGGCATTTAAGTAAAGGATTGACCCAAAAATTGTAGTCAGAAACAGGTAACATTTTGTTAATGGAAAAGGTAGGCCAAAAGCAAACATCACAGCCAAAACACAAAACAAAATGTTGCAGTTAAGAAATGCAGAAAAAGATATTTATTCTTACTAGAATTCTTTCATCTGAATGTTCAAAAGCTCTTGTCATTTTTAGAATTTATCCAGTCTTGGATAAGAAGCTGGTTTGAGCTGCCATCTTAAGTAGGCAAAGAAAAATAGAAAAGAGTCCAGTTGTAGACCTATGCAGCTCTGCTTTGTTGACAAGCCAATCATATTGCAGAAAAAAGTAAATAAGTTTTATTTTTAACAGATTTACTTCTTGATCTGTTTATAAGCAATGTTATTTTGTCATTAAATATATATTTAGATAAATTATATTGTGCAATTAAATTGAGCAGATTTTCTTAAGAACTACATCTGTAAAGAACAAAGAAAAATAATTTAAGTTATAACCCCTAATAAAAATACATTCTTAAAATAAATGCCGAAGAACATTAAGTTTTCAGAAAGGAAACTCAGTTTCAATGTTTTTTTTTTATTTTACAAGATATCTCTTTGTAGGATAACATATATGACTTTCAGGCGATGTGCAAGCTGCAGTCTTTTAGCTGAGGCTCTGTATTTCTCACTGTTTTTCTTTTTTTTCTGAATTTATTTGCCTGTTTATGTATTTATATTTTTAAAGAGGTTCTGTAAAAAGCCAAATTTCCCTCAACGGACAAATAAAGTTCTGTCTATCTATCTATGAACCTATTTAAGTCATACTTGTCTTAATTTATGAATTAAAGAATAGTTCCCTAGTAAAGACTATTTTCTATTCTATATTTTCACTAAAACACCCCAAAATATTTTGTAAACAGTTATTAAATTATATTTAAATATGACACTAATCTTTCTGTTTGTTCTGGTTGACGTAACTGTTGCTTCATATAAAACTAAAAATTGTTAGTTTTTGTTGTTGGCCCTCAACGTGCTGAAGTCATCCTGTACCCTTAGCAGACAAATAGCCCATAGCACAATGTTTCCACCTCTGTACTTGACTGTGGAGATGGTGTTCGTTGGGTCACACTCAGCATTTCTCTTCCTCCAAACACAGCAGTTTGAGTTGATGTTATGTTAATGGATCTACTTTTTTGTGGTGTATGTATACTGTTAACCCAGTGGTTCTGAAACTGTGGGGCAGGCCCCCCTAGGGGGCGCGAAGTAACAAAAAGGGGGCCACGAAGATGTGAAAAAAAGAAAACAAGAATTGAAAATATGAAAAATGCATCTATTGAAACCAAAACAAATTAACTTAAACTACATTCTGATACTAGAAAAATAAATATAGAGTTAGATAAATGTCGATAAAAGTTAAGTAGGTATAATAAAATATGCATCTATGATATATCATTAATTAAAAAAGAACAAATTGGTATTAGTGGGCTCCTTTCAAAAAACGTTAGTGGGGTGCGATTAAAACTGTTATGAAAACTCGGGTCACAAATACTTAAAGGTTGAGAAACGCTGTGTTAACCATTATGTGTGTGTATGCGCATTGATATAAGTTCTCTTGGTAATACAACAAGTTACAATAAAAAGAAAAAGATAGAAAGCAGTTATCACACAGCGTTTCTCAATCTATACTAATAAAAGGCAAAGCCCTCACTAACTGACTGACTGACTGACTCACTCACTCACTCATCACTAATTCTCCAACTTCCCGTGTAGGTGGAAGGCTGAAATTTGGCAGGCTCATTCCTTACAGCTTACTTACAAAAGTTAGGCAGGTTTCATTTCAAAATTCAAAGCGTAACGGTCATAACTGGAACCTCTTTTTTGTCCATATACAGTAATGGATGGCAGCTCGCTGGCCGTGGGAGGCGGGGTTGCGTATCGCGTCATCACACCTCACACGTAATCACGTGAACTGAATGTGAAGGAGAAAGGACGGCCTTATATGGCGTTCGTTTATAAAACAGCGGACAGGCTGTGTAAAGGCAGCTTCACAAAAAAACAGATCCTTAACAAATTGTTATTGGTATATTTTCCCTCAGTTTAAAAAGGTTTTCTTTTCTTCTTAATAAAAATTTAAAAGCAGAACTTCGCCGCTGCAAAGCGCGCCTGACTTTATTGAAAAGAAACTAAACTTGCAGCGCCGCTCTTCAATGATGCGCCGCTATTCAATGACACTTGCCCATCGCCTGACTTTACTGAAAAGAAACTAATCTTGCAGCACCGCCGCTATTCTATGACACTTGCCTAACGCCTGACTTTATTGAAAAAAAACTAAACTTGCAGCGCCGCTCTTCAATGATGCACCGCTATTCAATGACACTTGCCTAATGTCTGACTTTATTGAAAAGAAACTAAACTTGCAGCGCCGCTCTTCACTGACGCACCGCTATTCAATGACACTTGCCTAACGCCTGACTTTATTGAAAAGAAACTAATCTTGCAGTGCCGCTATTCAATGACACTTGCCTAACGCCTGACTTTATTGAAAAGAAACTAAACTTGAAGTGCCGCTATTCAATGACGCGCCGCTATTCAGTTACACTTGCCTTACGCCTGATGAGCCAAGAATTAGGGCGAAACACGTGTCACGTACTCTTTGCATTATTTGACAGTAAACTATTTTCAACCATTCTATGATCTGCTTCTCACAACTGAAGGCACTGTGGCTGATGTTAGCTGACTTGCTGGCCAACCATAAGCGTTACCTGGTAGGTAACCACCCATACAATCAGATTGTGATTCAGACTACGAATGCCGTGAATGTAATTACCCCGATCTACATACTAGAGAAAACCTCAATGAAGAAGAAACAGTGTGTAAGCATACATATTAACACATGTGCAATTAAACGTGTGCATTTACGGGGTGATTTCTCAGGCTTAAAAGCTTGCCTTTTATTAAAAAAGTAAATGCAAACTGTTTTCATTCTGAAGGGCACAAACCACGTTGGATTTCAGCCGTTAAACGTGCAAAAATGTCGGTACACCAGATAAATAAGTGCAACATATTATCAGTTGTATTGTATGCTTACAATACATATAGAAATGTGTTAATCGTTAACTAATAGTATGAGATGGTGTTTTTCGACTCGCGCCTTGATTTAAACGATTCCATGTCTTGGTGGGTTTGCATAGCTTATTGTCAATATCTTTACACCTGTTTTTAAGACTTATTGACTGAAACGGGCTTTCACGAAAAAAGTTAGGGCTTTGCTACAGGATACACCCTCCTCAAGTTAAGGAAGTAAAAATAAAGGTATATATTTCTGTTTTATTTAAACCTTTTAAGTTCGTATGCATAGCCCCATTTGGCTGTTTTAGGTTTTTTTTTCTTTCTTCAGTAATATTTAATCTCCTTAAAGAAAAACAACATATGCATTTTACTTTTTTGGTATATCTTTAGTAATATTTTAGTGTAAAAGGATAACCAGTATTTAAACCTTTTATGTTACTTTATAAAGTTATTTTACACAATGTTGAAAAATTAATAAGAAAGCTACATATTTTGGCAGCTGCTGCTTTAATTTTCAATGAAATGAAAAAAAGCTCTCCAAGAGAAAACCTCAATGAAGAAGAAACAGTTTGCACTATCTAAAAAGGAGAAACCCTCATTTATAAAGGTTTGCTGCAGATGACTTAACTGAAAATAAATGAATAGTTCCTATGTGTATAATACATATTTATCTATTTGACTTATGCCTTTATTCCAGCAACTTGCAACATCTGAGGTACAATTTGTTACATTACTTTTGTTTTTTGCAGCACAGGCAGGTGAAGTGACTTCCTCAGGGTCACACAGTGGTGTCAGTACCAGGATTTGAACTGACAAGCTCCGGGTTTGCTGAAATATTACTGAAGAAAGAAAAAAAACGAAAACGGGCAAATAGGGCTATGCATACAAATGTCCATCCATCCATTATCCAACCCGCTATATATCCTAAATACAGGAGCCAATCCCTGCCAACACAGGGCACAAGGCAGGAAACAAACCCCGGGCAAGGTGCCAGCACACCGCAGGGCGCACACACCCACACACACCCACACACCACGGACAATTTAGAATCGCCAATGCACCTAACCTGCATGTCTTTGGACTGTGGGAGGAAACCGGAGTACCCGGAGGAAACCCAGACAGACACGGGGAGAACATTCAAACTCCACGCAGGGAAGCGAACCCAGGTCTCCTAACTGGCACCTTTCACTCCGCCCGCATACAAACTTAAAAGGTTTAAATAAAACAGAAATATATACCTTTATTTTTACTTCCTTAACTTGTGGAGGGTGTATCCTGTAGCAAAGCCCTAACTTTTTCATGAAAGCCCCTTTCAGTCAATAAGCCTTAAAAACAGGTGTAAAGCTAAACTTGCAGCACCGCTATTCAATTACACTCGCCTAACGCCTCTCCTAAGGGGAGATACTGTGGGATCTGGGCATCAGTCAAAGCACCAATCACAGGCCCGATTAGAAAGCGGGAAGCTGTGATTTGTCGTCTCCCTCCCATGTAACAATCACAGCCGTGTTACAACGCACTATGGATGTATGTATATATGTATACATATGTATATGTAGATATGTGTATATGTAGATATGTATATATATATATGTATATATGTATATGTATATATATGTTTACATAACCTCTTTAGATAGATTGATAGATAGATACTTTATTAATCCCATTTAACACACTACTTCTCCGCTGCGAAGCGCGGTATTTTGCTAGTTTTATATAAGGTAGAATGTTGTAAGACACAACAGCCAAAGAGCTCAATTTTGGTTTCATCTGACCACAGCACTTTCTCCCAAGCCTTCTCTGAATAATTTAGATGTTCACTGGCAAACTTAAGACGGGCCTGTACATGTGCCTCCTTGAGCAGGGGGACCTTATGGGTGCTACAAGATTTCAATCCATTTAGGCGTAGTCTTTTACCAATGGTGTTCTTGGGGACTGTGGTCCCAACTGCCTTCATATCATTAACAAGCTCCTCCCGTGTAGTTTCGAGCTGATCCCTCACCTTTCTCATGATCATCCTCACCACATGAGACAAGATCTTGCATTAAGCTCCAAACTGAGGACGATTGATGGTTGTTTTATATTTCTTTCATTTCTGAATAACTGCACCAGCAGTTGTCACTTTCTCGTCAAGCTTTTTGCTAAAGGTCTTGTAGCCCATTCCAGCCATGTGTAGGTCTACAATCTTGTCCCTGACATCCTTTGACAGCTCTTTGGTCTTGCCCATGGTGGTTGAGAGGTTGGAATGGAAGAAATTGATTCTGTAGACAGGTGTGCTTTATACACATAATGAGCTGAGATCAGGAGTATCTGTGATTGATCGATCGATCGATCGATCGATCGATCGATCGATCGATCGATTGATTGATTGATTGATTGATTGTAATCTGTGTGCCATATGGGCACACAGCCAATCTTTGGGAGACAGAATTCTGGTTGGGTTGTAGGGGATCCAATACTTGTTTCACTCAATGACATGCAAATCAATTTATAACTTTTATGTAATGTGTTTTTTTTTCTGGATTTTTGGTTGATATTCTGTCTCTCCATTAAAATGAAACTGCCATAAAAATTAGAGACTGTTCATTTCTTTGTAAGAGAACAAACTTACAAATTCAGCAGGGGATCAAATAATTATTTCCCCTACTATATATATTGTCACACACGTGTGATTGGGAGGCAGCTAGAGATTCTAAATAATAGTAGTATCACGCCAGACCAGGGAGTGGCGAGCTGAACTAACTTTCTCTCTCCGTCCCATGCAGACTATCTCCGGGAAATCCCACTAGGTGCCAGTGCTATTGATGGCGTCACGTCCCGGTACCGGGGCTGTGGATGACGTCACCTCCAGTCCCGACACTATGGATGACATCACTTCCAGTCTCAATGACATCACTTCTGGCTCCGGTCCAGATGATGTCACTTCCTGTCACAGCCTTTAAAGCTGCCATCTTATCAAACCAAAATCAGTTTTGTTTTGGACTTCAACTTGAACACAATTCACCAAAATTAACCTTTTGCAGCCAGGGCACAATATATGGGAGGCTGCCTCAAACCTTTTTGAAGTACTTGTGTCTTTCTTGTTACAATATATATTGATAAAATATCAGGCAGCAGACCGAAAAAGGTTTGGGGATGGCCACCCCATATATTGAAAAAACAATGGAGCAAAGAAAACACATTTTATAAAGCAGAGTTCACAACTGAACTGACTAACAGATTGAGACTACTCTATAAATATGGTGGGTAGGAGGATAGATAGATAGATAGATAGATAGATAGATAGATAGATAGATAGATAGATAGATAGATAGATAGATAGATAGATAGATAGATAGATAGATAGATAGATAGATAGATAGATAGATAGATAGATAGATAGATAGATACTTTATTAATCCCAATGGGAAATTCACATTCTTCAGCAGCAGCATACTGATACAATAAATAATATTAAATTAAAGAATGATAATAATACAGGTGAAAAAAACAGACAATAACTATGTATAATGTTAAATATTAACGTTTACCCCCCCTGGTGGAATTAAAGAGTCGCATAGTTTGGGGGAGGAACGATCTCCTCAATCTGTCTGTGGAGCAGGACAGTGACAGCAGTCTGTCGCTGAAGCTGCTCTTCTGTCTGGAGATGACATTATTTAGTGGATGCAGTGGATTCTCCATAATTGATAGGAGCCTGCTGAGCGCCCTTCGCTCTGCCACAGATGTTAAACTGTCCAGCTCCATGCCAACAATAGAGCCTGCCTTCCTCACCAGTTTGTCCAGGCGTGAGGCATCTTTCCTCTTAATGCTGCCTCCCCAGCACACCACTGCGTAGAAGAGGGGCGCTCGCCACAACTGTTTGATAGAACATCTGCAGCATCTTATTGCAGATGTTGAAGGAAGCCAGCCTTCTAAGGAAGTATAACCGGCTTTGTCCTTTCTTGCACAGCGCATCAGTATTGGCAGTCCAGTCTAATTTATCATCCAGCTGCACTCCCAGATATTTATAGGTCTGCACCATCTGCACACAGTCACCTTTGATGATCACTGGGTCTATGAGGGGTCTGGGGCCTCCTAAAATCCACCACGAGCTCCTTGGTTTTGCTGGTGTTCAGGTGTAGGTGGTTTGAGTCGGACCATTTAACAAAGTCATTGATTAGGTCCCTATACTCCTCCTCCAGCCCATTCCTGATACAGCCCACGATAGCAGTGTCATCTGCGAACTTTTGCACATGGCAGGACTCCGAGTTGTATTGGAAGTCCGATGTATATAGGCTGAACAGGACCGGAGAAAGTACAGTCCCTTGTGGCGCTCCTGTGTTGCTGACCACAATGTCAGACGTGCAGTTCCCAAGACGCACATACTGAGGTCTGTCTTTAAGATAGTCCACGATCCATGCCACTAGGTATGAATCTAATCCCATCTCTGTCAGCTTGTCCCTAAGGAGCAGAGGTTGGATTGTGTTGAAGGCGCTAGAGAAGTCTAGAAACATAATTCTTACAGCACCACTGCCTCTGTCCAAGTGAGAGAGGGATCGGTGTAGCATATAGATGATGGCATCTTCCGCTCCCACCTTCTCCTGATATGCAAACTGCAGAGGGTCAAGGGCGTGTTGAACCTGTGGCCTAAGGTGGTGAAGCAGCAGCCTCTCCATGGTCTTCATCACATGTGATGTCAGAGCAACAGGCCGAAAGTCATTCAGCTCACTAGGACGTGATACCTTTGGGACTGGGGTGATACAAGATGTTTTCCAAAGCCTCGGGACTCTCCCCTGTTCCAGGCTCAGGTTGAAGATGCGCTGTAGAGGACCCCCCAGCTCTGATGCACAGACCTTCAGCAGTCGTGGCGATACTCCATCTGGACCCGCTGCTTTGCTGGCACGAAGTCTCCTCAGCTCTCTGCTCACTTGCGCTGTTGTTATTATGGGTGGAGATGTTTTTCCTATGCTGGTATCAGCAGAAGGATGTGTGGAGGGTGCAGTACTCTGAGGTGAGAGTGAGAGTGGGTTAGGGTGGTCAAACCTGTTAAAAAAGTTATTCATTTGGTTTGCTCTCTTCACGTCTCTCTCAATGGTGGTACCCCGCTTCGAGCTGCAGCCAGTGATGATCTTCATCCCATCCCACACTTCCTTCATGCTGTTATTCTGCAACTTCTGCTCCAGCTTTCTCCTGTACTGCTCCTTCGCCGCCCTGAGTTGGACTCGGAGTTCCTTCTGCACGCGCTTGAGCTCATGCTGATCACCGTCTTTAAAAGCCCTTTCCTTCTGATTCAAAAGGCCCTTGATGTCACTTGTAATCCATGGCTTGTTGTTAGCATAGCAGCGTACTGTTCTTACTGGAACTACAATGTCCATACAGAAGTTGATGTAGTCAGTAGTGCAGTCAACAACTTCCTCAATGAGGTGGAGTCAGGACAGCTGTAACAGGAACTAATGTGACAGGAAGGGGAATTCTGGGTAGCAGAAATTATGTCATCAGGGTAGGTCGGAAGTGATGTCAACAGTGGGTGGATCAATGGTGATGTCATTAACCCCTTAACCGCCCTCTGCCGGATATATCCGGCACCGTTGTTTTATTGCTAACGCCATACTGCCGGAATTATCCGGCACATTTGCCTGTGGTTATATGAATGCCTGGCAAGTAGTATAACTGACGGTTTGGCGTGGGTATTATTACTACGTTGTATTTCGACAAGTCTGTGGTTGTTTTGGCCGGTCATGTGACGTGATTCGCATGTAACAGCTGTGAATATGGCGAAACGTAAACTGACTTCAAGTGAGGCTTTGCAGGCGATTTTGGACAGTTCTGATCATGATTGTAGCAGTTCTGAAGAAGATTTTAGCGACAGTGATGAGCAGCAACGTGCGCTGCATGATACTGTGAATGAAGACGCATCGGATGACGGCGCTGAGTGGGTGTATCCCCAGCATCTCAGCTGGGCTGCTGCCTGTGGTGAACTACCTTTTCTGCATTCGTTTGAGGGAACGTGTGGCTTTATTGTTGATGTAAACAATTACACTGCTGAGCAGTTTTATGAGCTGTTTGTGTCACCTGATTTGATCAGACATTTTGTCCATCAGACAAATCTGTATGCAGCACAGTTTATTGAGAAAAATCCCAATTTACCTCCACATTCCCGTGTTCGTGCTTGGTTTGACACTGATGAAAACGAAATGAAAAAATTCATTGGGATTTTGATGTTGATGGGAGTAATCAGAAAACCAGATATTGAGATGTACTGGTCTACAGATCCTATGTATGCAACACCTATTTTTGCAGCTGTCATGACACGTAACCGATTCTCTTTGCTGCTGAAATTCTTTCATTTGAATGACAACAGAAACGAGCCAGATAAGAAAGATCCAAACCGCGACCACTTGTTCAAGCTACGTCCTTTGATTGATCATTTATTTGAAGCATTTCAGTTGCCCTACATGCCAGGACCGTCAGTTGCAGTTGATGAAAGTTTATTGTCGTGGAAGGGCCGCTTACAGTTTCGACAGTATCTACCATTGAAAAGGGCACGGTTTGGTATCAAGATGTTTTGCTTAGCTGAGAATTCAGGTTACATTTATAGATTTCGTGTATACACTGGCAACTTGCACAACATTTAGTGGTCAATACTGCTTGAATAAATGTAAAAAATGTAAAAAAAAATGTAAAAAAGTAAAAAAACGAAAATTGTTCAGATTTCGCCTGGCTTGGGGAATATTTAGGGAGTTGGCGGTTAAAGGGTTAAGAGTCAGGGTCTTCAGGTGGACTGCAGAAGGATAAGAGGAGAGAGAATCAAGTGAGAGTGCTAACCCCCAGCCTGACTGACAAACTATTTGTGCCTATAAACTGTTCCCCATGCACACATGTGTGACACGGTCCCCCCCTCAGCCCAGATCCATTGGGTCGGGCAGCCTGAACCTAGAGGTCATGAATCCGAGAAAGAGCATCAGCATTGGCCTGGAGAGAACCCTGATGATAAAGGTTGGAGGTCCAAAAAACAACGAGTGACACGAAAGTTAGACTCCTTGTGCACCTCCATCCACCGCAGAATGGCATGATCAGAGACCAGGGAAAACTCACGGCCCAAGAGGTTGTACCTGACTTGTGTTACTACTCATTTGATCGCCAAGGCATCCTGTTCCACCGCCGCATACCTGGTTTCCCTTTCCAGCACTTTTCAGCTCAGGAACATGACAGGGTGTTCGACACCATTTGACACTTTGGCTCAGCATGGCACTGAGTCCTGTATCCGAAGCATTGGTCTGGAGGATAAAAGGCAGAGAAAAGTTAAGAGCCATTAAAACAGGTGCCAACGTAAGGGCCTGCTTTAGGTCACGAAGTCTGTGCTGAAGTCCCCGGATTTGCGAGTGCGCAATTCACTAGGGGATAAGGTGGGATGTAAGTGGAGAGAGAGGGGAGGGTTGTGTGCACTTTCAAACCCCTTCTCAGTATTACATACAGGAGTAGTAGTAGTAAACGGGTTTAAAGTGGAAGCCCTCTTCAATTCCGGCAGCAACATTTCCATTGTTGACAACCGCTATGTAGTACTCCCACGACAATGGATAAACATAAAGAACAGTATAACTTGTATTCACAGAGAAGTCCGACATTATGAAACCGTCCTATGTTTCATCAACCATGGAAGATCGCTGAAAAAGTTTCCTATAGCGGTCCTCCCAAATCCACCTTTTGCTGTGATTCTAGGGCAGAACTGGTCTAACAATAAAAGTGGTGTAGTACTGAATACTCCCAGACCTAATTAAGGCCTAGTGATAGATTGTCTCTACACTGTGTACTCAGCCATCCCTCTGAAATACACTTCCAATTTAGAGAGAAGCCGGCTTTGTTTAAGAGGGAGCAATGGAATGACAACTTCCTAAAACACTGCTAAGAATGCAGTAGTACTTGTCAATGGCCAACACACACATCAGCCCATGCTTTGTAATAGAAAATGATCTATTATATCGGGTCACTGAGCATGAGGGGGAGGTACGGAAGTTGTTGTTAATCCCACGTACCTACCAGTGGCAGGTCTGTGAGTTAGCACACGCCCACCTCCTAGGAGGCCATTTGGGCACCGAAAAGATACTAGAGCATGTCAAGCTCTGATTCTATGGCCTGGAATTAATGGGGAGGTTTACTGTTTTTGTATCTCTTGTCCAGAGTGTCAATTGAGGCAAATTCCTAGTAGGGACCGTGCTCCTCTCATTCCCCTTCCCTTGATTGATGTCCCATTTCAAAGAATTCAAGTCGATATAGTAGGACCCCCTAGAGCCCTCAGCCCTGGGACATAAATATATATTAGTTCTCGTGGATTATGCAACCCGATACCCAGAAGCTGTTCTGTTGCACTCACGTACATCTAAAGCTATCGCATGGGAACTGGTAGGGTTCTTTGCGCAAGTCAGCATCCCTAAGGAAGTCCTTACAGATCAAGGGACACTGTTTACCTTGGAGACGTTCAGGGAGATGGACAAATTACTTAAAATAGAGCACTTAAAGACTGTGGGTATCATCCTCAAACTAACAGTCTTGTCAAGAGGTTCAATCAAACTCTCAAACAGATACTTTGCAAGGTGGTCAGTGGGGATGGGAGGAATTGGGATCAGATCCTCCCCCTCATTCTCTTTGCCCTCGGGAAGTCCCTCAAGCCTCTACAGGGTTCTCGCCTTTTGAATTATTATATGAACGACAACACCGGGGTATATTGGATATTTTAAAAGAAGGTTGGGAAGGAGAGGCTCTTACCACTACAAATATTTTGGAATATATCGTGCAGTTATGAGATAGATTTGGAAAAATCCGACCTATATTAAAGAGTCACATGGAGGAGGTGCAAGCAGCACAGGCCCACTATTATGACCGCAGCATGATACTCCGAGAGTTCCATCCGGGGGATTGTGTCATGCTGTTGGTTCCCACCTCCCATTCCAAATTACTAGCCCATTGGCAAGGCCCCTATGAAGTTAAGGAAAGGTCTCGTCGATTATTTGGTGAAATAACCTAATCAGCGACCGAGTGAGCAGATACATTATGTGAACATGCTGAAACTGTGGAAGGAAAGGGATCCTGCCGCCTCACCACTTCTTTTAAGTTTTGCTCTTGGAATTCTAAGAAGACACTCATTTGAAGATCTAAGGTTACGATTTGGAGTGTAAGCTGTAAGACATTCCAAAATATAAGATGGAGCGAGATTACTTAAGGCTTTGTAAACCATAAGCAGTATTTTGAAGTCAATTCTAAATGACACAGGTAACCAATGTGGTGACATCAAAACTGGAGAAATGTGGTCGGATTTTCTTTTCCTAGTTAAGATTCTAGCAGCTGCATTTTGCACTAGTTGCAATCGATTGATGTCTTTTTTGGGTAGGCTAGTCCTGAGAGGAGTGTGTTATAGTAATCTAGTTGACTGAAAACAAAAGTGTGAACTAATTTCTCAGCATCTTGCAGTTTTATAAGATGGATGCTGCATTCAGTGACTTAAAACAGGCCCTAACAACTGCACCTGTATTAAAAGCGCCTAATTTCTCTCTTCCTTTTATCCTCTAGACGGACGCTTCAGACACACTTCTTTCTGGGTACTCTATTGAGCCAAAGCGTTGATGGTGTGGAACACCCCGTCATGTTTCTGAGCTGGAAACTGCTGGACCGTGAGACCAGGTATGCGGCAGTGGAAAGAGAGGCCCTGGCGATTAAACGGGCAATTACACAGTTGAGGTACAACCTCTTGGGTCAAAATCTGTGGGTCACCAGGTGGTTTCTTGACCTTCAACCTTATAAGTTTTTGCTCGTTCACCGTAAGGGCTCTCTCTGTGCCAACACCAATGCACTCTCCCGTATCCACGCCCTCTCAGTCAGGGACACCCGACCCGATGGGTCTGGGCTCAGGGGAGGGCCTTGTCACACACGTGCGAGTAGAGACAACTAAAGGGCCTGAATAATAGTAATTCCATATCCGACCAGGGGGTGGCAGAGTGCACTGACTGTGATGTCTCAGTGTGATACTTGTGACACCTTGTCTAATGAAATCTTGTCTAAGCTCCTGCAGTTGTTCATCCCATCCTGATGGGTCTGAACAAATATGGTTGTAACATATTGCTTAGCTGAAAATAATGGAGCGCCTTATATGCTTGGGGTGGAAGCTATCCCTTCTTATGTAGGTCCATCTGTCCGTCGGTTTGTGAAAAACAGAAGTTACAAGGGTGTAATCATTCAGTTGAACAATGGTGTCAAGGAAGCTGACTTCTGTTTTTGAGTAATTAAGCTTCAGCTTTATGTTGGGGTGGAATTATATTCATTATGAAAATGAAGGAGGTCCTTCTCACTGGCAGTCCAGATTATGAAGATGTCATCTACAGTATGTAACAGTGGTACAACATTGGTTTTAAGACGCATGTTGACATAAAATCTTCCTCCAATTTTGCCATATATATGTTTGAATAGTAAGGTGCAAACCGACAGCCCATTGCAGTCCCCATTTGTTGCAAGTAGTAGTATAAGTGTGGTGCAATACACTGAGATAATTCTAATGACATGACTTCATAGTCAGGGAATGTACTTGCTTAAGATACTGGATCCTTTTCCATATTTCTAAAACACCCTACATTTGGTCAGCTAAATAAATTTAGTTCATATGGTAAACAACTTAATTGACATGCACTCACTGAGCAAATTAGAAACACTTCACTAAAACTGGATAGGGCATAATTTTGCTTCTAAAACAATTTCAGTTATTCAAGGAATGGATTTCACAAAATATTGGAAACATTTGTGATGTGATTTTGGTCTGTGTTGACTGGATTGAATCAAAGAATTTCTGCAGATTTGTCAGCTGCACATTCATGCTGTGAATATCCCGTTTTAGCACATCCTAAAGATGTTCTACTGAATTTAGATCCTGTGACTGGGAAGACCATTTAGGAACACTGAACTCACTGTCATGCTCATGAAACCAGTTTGAGATGACTTTTCCTTTGGGACATGGTGCATGATAATGCTGGAATAGCCATTAGGAAATGGGTAACTTGTGAACACGAAGGGAAACACACAGTCAGCAAAAATATTCAGGTAGAGCGTGATTTTCATGCAGTGATTGTTTGGTATTAATGGGGCAGAAAGGTGACAAGAAAACATTCCCCACATCATTACACCATCATCAGCCTGGACTGTTGACACAAGGAGGGTTAGGTACATCGATTCATGCTGTTGATACAAAATGTTGATTCTACCATCTGTGTGCCATAGGAGAAATTGAGATTTAATCAGACCAGGCTACATTTTTCCAATCTTCAGCTGTCCAGCTTTGGTGAGCCTTTGCCCACTGCAGCCACATCTTTCTGTTCTTAGCTGGCAGGAGTGGAACCTGACATGGTCTTCTGCTTTTGTGGCCCATCCACCTCAACATTCAAAATTTTGTGCATTCTGTTGTACAAAGTGTTTATTTGAGTTGTTGTTCCTTTTCTGTCAGCTTGAACCAAGCTGTCCCTTCTCTTCTGACTTCTCTCATAAACAAAGAAATCCTGTCTACTGAACTTCCATCATGGGATATGTTTTGTTTTCACATGATTTTGAGTAACCTCTAGAGACCTCTCTACATGAGGAGACCAGCAGTTACAGAGATACTCAAAACATCCTGTCCGGCACCAACAATCATGCCAGGGTTGAAATCACTTACATCACATTTTTATCCCCATGCTGGTGTTTGATGTGAGTATTAACTGAAGCTCCAGGCCAATATCTGCACAATTGTATACTGTCACATGACTGGCTGACTAGAATAACTGTATGGATAAGCAAGTGTACAAGTGTTCCTAACATTAGCCAAAGAGGAGTCACTTATTCTGATCTCACAAGGAGACTGAAGATATTTTATAAGAGGGGACCATAAGATGAACAAAGTCAGTAAAATGGGCTCAGTTTCAGTAATCAGAAATTAATACTATCTTTTGTAAATGCCATTTCACAAACCAAGAATCAAAGTCATAAAACCAGAAGAAAATATTCAATGAACCAAAGGAATTCTGATGAACTTTTAACTTGTGTTTTGTTTGTCCAATCTCAGATATTTAATGGATGTGTGGCAACCTTTAAATAATTGCTTTGACAATGTCTCCCGCTGTGCCTTGCAATGCCTTTTGGAAATATTTCCATGGAAACGGCAATGCTAATACACAGAAAATAGTGTTGCCCATAATAAAACAAAATTATGTAATGATAACAAATAGCAACTTTATTTAGAAAGCTTCCAGAAAGACATACATGTAAACTTTGAATTCTTTGGTTAGAAAACCCTTAAATAGACACATACTGTAGATTGTGGAATAAGGATTACAAATTGCCACAAAAAACTGAAGAGAAAGACAATTCATAACACCATTGATCGATTCAATTGTCTTACATTTTCTTAGTGGAGTTTTTGATGATTGCATGTCCATCTTGGATTTGGAGGCTTTTCTTTTAGGCACAGGTCTGATAGGGTTTCTTCTGTCTGTCCATATTTAGGCTTGGATTGGTTTAATAAGGCTATGACAGGCTTTACATGTTTATGACACTCTCTTGTACACACTGTAAGAATGGACGCTGTATAGCGCCCGACCTGACACAAATTGGACATGGGAGGTATGTGTAAAATAAAGCAAACTATTTATTTTCTTCAGCTGGAGGGCATGTCTTCCCTGTAATCCCTCCAGCCACAACACAGTCCCAAATAAAGCACAGTACACCAAGCACTCTCTCTCCTCTCTTCCACCACCACTTCTCCTCCTCAGCAAGCTTCGTCCTCCTCTTCCTCCCGACTCTGGCCGCTGAGTGGTGGTTGCTGGCCCCCTTTTATCAGGCACCCAGAAGTGCTCCAGGTGGTTGATTGCTGATATTTGGCTGCACTTCTGGGTAAGGCAAAACCAGTGCCCAAAAGGGGCCAGCCACTCCTGTTGCAGCACCCCCTGGCAGGGCCTGCGAAACCCCACACAGCTGCACAGAACTCCAACCCCCATGAAGTCTTGGGGGAGTCCGAAGCACCACTGCAACCCAGGGATGCTGCCATCTAGTGTCCAGGGGGAGATACTGGGCTTCCCACCCTTGCCCCCCTGGCAGATGTGGTGAAGGGGCTTCCCGGCCAGTCATGGACCCTGGCCATCTGTCACAACACTTTATACTGACCAATACTATACAGTATACAATATGGATTGGGTTCTGTACTACCAACCCAGCACATTCACTGCATCATTTGCTTGTTCGTTGACTATCTGCTTGACCAGCTACATACTTTAACCTTTTTCAGACAAAATGGATCAGTGCACTTGTTCGAATCACCATCCTTTAAGGACCCTTTTTTATAAGTATTTTTAAACAAAATCAGGCTCATAATATCACATTGATCATTACTGCTTTTTTTAATTCTGGTCATACAGTTCAATATTGGCTCTGTGAGGGTATGGACATAAGGTTGTTGTGATTGACTGGTGCCATCCAGGTCTGGTTTGTACTTTGTGCACAATATTGCTGAGATAGACTGCAGACATAATTACCCTGTACAGTATTAGATTAACTGGGACAAATGAGTGTCCCCAGGCTTCTGGAGTTGTGAGGCAGCAGTGCACATTCTCTATATGTGTCTCACTTAATCCTTGCTCCATTTTATTGGTGTGGTCAGGGCCAGATTTTCCTATAGGCTAACTAGGCTTCAGCCTAGGGCCTCAAGATCAAGAGGGGCCTGCATTCAAATTGTTAGCAAAATTAAAATTACACTATTCTAAAAACAGTGAACACTAAAACACTGAACCGAAAATAAGGAGAAATTCTACGCATATGACTAATAAACAAACATAAAAATGTATTGGTTAAGATCAACGCGTTCGGCTCATTGGGTCTGTTCGTTTGTATATACTAGATTGCACCAAAGTATAGTTCATACGTTCACTGATTGCTATGGCAAATATTGACGTGCCTTATGCTACTAAGCTCTGGTTTGTTCTTGCATAAATAAAGTGCAGATTGGTGTAGATTGGAACAGACAAACGAACAGACCTATTGATATCCCGACGTTCGGTTATATTCGTGTTACTTCGATAATATGAAACACGTGTTAATGTTATTAGAAAAGATTCTTATTTTAGGATTGCATACATGATCATTTGATTCTCGCCTTTTGAGTTCAGTAGGTTCAATACTTTAGTGAAGTGTTTATAGACTATTGAAAATTTTTTTGTGACAATATCTTCATTTTGCGGAATTCTAGATAAGTTCTTAACATATGTTTTAATTTGTATATTTTAAAATGTATATTACATGCTTTATTTTATATTTTCATGATTATATATATATATATAATTCATTATTCATAATTGCTATTTTTTTCAATGAGACAAAATAACAGTTCCATACAATCTTGATTGAAAAATGATCATTTAGTTTCATTATTGAATTAAAGATATTTTGGAAATATTTTTTAAATTGATTAGTGTTTGAAATTCAGAAATTATGAAATTAACATTTATTATTTTATAAACAATGACTATTATAAGAGACGCGCTATTCACGGAAATGAGTTTTTGTTTTACTTCAATTTATAATTCGAAAATGAATTGTTTATCGAAAAAAATTCTGTGTGAAAAAGTTTAGAAAGAAATTCTTCTAATCTACTATTTCGTTTTAAATGTATACTTGGATTGAATCAGTTCTTAAATAAAATAACTATTAACATAAAATTTAATATGATATACAATTTGATATTTTCTTTTTTGTGATCTGGATTTTGTTTGAATAAAGTTGCATTTTTGGTTTAGTTTAAGACTTAAAATTCATAATAATTCATACTTAAACTTTAAATGCGAATTATTATGAAATAAATTTAACAACATAGCGAGTCTAATTGAAACCATGGAAAACATCTTGCGTACGTCTTTATGAGAGGAAGTCAACTTTGCGTGCCTTCTGTGCTGCAAATTCCCTGATAAACTGTCCGTAATCCAGATATCTAGCAACGTCATGTTCAACTGATAACAGGGCCAAATGATTCAGTCTCTCTTGAGTCGTTGATGTCCTCAAGTAATTTTTAATCAACTTCAGTTTTGAAAAACGTCTTTCACCTGAGGCCACTGTAACTGGGATTGTCAACGCAATACGTAAAGCCACTGCAAGATTTGGAACTGCAGTGTTCAGTTTGTTTTCATAAATGAATTGGGCGGAGTAGTGGCTCTGAGGCTAAGGATCTGCGCTGGTATCCCGAAGCTGTTGCATTATTTGGCAACAAGGAGGAGAACATTCGCAGCTCGGTATGTAAATCTCGGTCAACATCTGAGTGAGAACTGTCAGTTAACACAATGCTTAGATCTGCACAGCTTTTCACCAATTCATTATCATTCATGCTAGCAATTTTCCCCCAGTCGTGAAGGAATCCAAAGAAATCAAAGTGATGTTTCATCAGAGTGAACCTTTCAGTTATGGACATAACATTAACTTGTAAGACGACTCGCCCACTTGCACTAGCTTCGCTTCTATATGCGCGTGTCCGTAACTTGAAAACCAAGTGGCGGCCCATGATATTCTCATTATGGCAGAACGTTATAATACTACATATAGCTTACTGCTCCGACTCTAGTGACATTAGTAAATACAGCGTACTAATTAACACGAAACACAATGTTTTTGGCACATTGCTGTCAGTTGTGTCGTTATTTTATCTTTCTGTTTTATATTCAATATATATTGGGATTTGGCGGCCCTGTGCAGGCGCACAGTTTCTACATGCCTAAGGCCGCCCCTGCTAGAAGGCAATTTAATACTAAAGATATCACAAGTCGATATACCCTTTTAGTGTAATTGACTTGGCTCATAATTTTTGTTACGTTCAAGGCATGTGTAGGGCATTCCGATGTTAAATTGGACGGCAGTAACAACACACACACACCAACTTTAGAATAAACTGGACGTTTTATTTCTAATCAACAAAACAACACTCCAGATATGACCCAAACCTTTCTGATGTTTTTGGTCACAGGAAACGCCTGATAAACAGCCTCTTTCCTTGCGCCGACTCCTATTTAAAACTGTGTCATGTTTGCCAGGTAATTTGACTAGTATCACGTTTGCCATTGATCAGAGCTGTAAAGGTGTCTGAAAAAAGTAGCTGCAGATATGGAATTGACTTTAGACGCTTAAAACAAGGGTCAAATGTAAAGTTCAAAGTATTAGTTGGCGCTGCTTTGGGTTTTCCGTGGTGTCTAAACTGATATGGGTACAACTCACCGTATCTCACGCTGGCTCATTCGCCTTTTGATCGTCTTCTCTGCTACACCATATATATCTGCAATCTATTGTACATTTAACCCGCATAAAAAGTGTTCTATTAACTCCGCTTAAATGTCGAAGTATGGGCGTCCAGGAGAGAAATCTTCATCACATGAACTGGCGTGTAGCTTAGTTCGTTGCACCGGTCCTTCGATGTTCTCAAAATTGGTTAATCGTTCTTCTTTGATGTTCTTTTTGTAATACGTGATAACATCGACAGAATCCATTTCAACGGCAGTAATAAGCATTTTTCTAATTGATTCTTCTGATATCTCTTTTACCCCCACCTCCCAGACTAACATATTGAATTAGGCATTAACAATCTACAGAAGACGATTCACCAATCAAAACACAGTATTTTCTAAAGCCCACCCTCTCAACTTTGACGAGTATTCCATGATGCGTTTGGAGAAATATGCCCCAGTTGTATCCGGCTGCAGGCAATTGAACATATTTCCATGACAGATTTATTCATTTATACTCGCATGCTGCATTTTTTTTATTAAATTTTGTCCGAAATATTGCTCCATAGCAGATCGCTCCTGCAGCTTGCACGTCTCGCCATTCTCAGTCTTGTCCCTGGATCCGCCTAACCGCATCAGCAGCCAACCCACAGCTACGCTATGTTAAAACGTATGGAAGATAAATTGATAATGATTACCTTGCAAAAGATAAAAGGTAGACAGGTGGAATTCGTCTAATAATAATAGTATAAGATTCAAACACGTATTTTTTCACCGTATATGTCATGAATAAAAAAAGGCTTAAACGGGAACTGAAAGGTTTGGCGTAAACTATTTCATCCGTTGAGCGGAGGCGTGGCGTCACCGTTTCCATGGAGACAGAAAACGTATTATCAGCTTTGTGTTGTGCGGCAGATAGAATGAAAGCTCGTTTCATTTTACTTTTCAAGTGCTTTCAGAGTTGTTTAGGGTTATATGTTAAAGAAGACATTATTGGGTAAGTTCACGTTTTCTACGTCTACTAAAACAAGGATTTTAACCTTTTTCGAGGTTATGTGTATGTGTTAGTTTTGAAAACTGCAATGTTTAATACTTTATTTCTGAGAAAAGCACGGAAAGATCTTAGCTATTCCCTTGAATTTTTAAGGACGCTTGAAGCTGAAATTAAATCCATAACGCTGTTCGGTGTTTATTACCTTTTAGTATGTGTCAATGCTGTAGTTTATTATTTAAGTGCAACGTAATGTTGTCTTCAGTTATAGATTTAATATCGCAAATCTATATATGCACTTTAAAACATTGTGTCATCATGTGGTTAACGTTCAGCTGCGTGAATAAGTACGTTAGAACAATGGAAAGATATAGACGAGAACAGGCCAATCGTCCCAACAAAACACGCCAGTCTGACCTTAACTACTCCAAAATAACATGCAGTAAAGTTTTGATGTTCCCCAAAAGTCCTATTGTCTAGCACACTACTTGGTATCTTAGTCCACGTGTCTGTAGTTCACCGTGTGAAGAAAAGCTACCCAATGTTTGTGTGGCATTTACCCTTAACAAGTTTCCCACTATGTCCCTGGGGTCTTGTTAAACTCCTTTTAATGTAACCGGCTTGATCTACTGTACTAATTTCCTTTAATAATTTGAAACTTCAGTCATGTCAAATCTTAATAGATTTTTGCTTAAACTTTAAAGGCTCCGCTGTTTTAATCTTTACTTGTAACCAATCCCATGTAGTCCTGGAATCCGCCTGTTTACTCTTCTTTTTTTGTGTAGCCTGAAGATTAAAACTGCTCACAGTGCACCAAATGATAGATAGATAGATAGATAGATAGATAGATAGATAGATAGATAGATAGGTAGATAGATAGATAGATAGATAGATAGATAGATAGATAGATAGATAGATAGATAGGTACTGTACTTTATTAATCCCAATGGGAAATTCACATTCTCCAGCAACAGCATACTGATACAATAAATAATATTAAATTAAAGATTGATAATAATGCAGGTGAAAAACAGACAATAACTTTGTATAATGTTAAATGTTAACGTTTACCCCCCCCCCAGGTGGAATTGAAGAGTCGTATAGTTTGGGGGAGGAACGATCTCCTCAATCTGTCAGTGGAGCAGGACAGTGACAGCAGTCTGTTGCTGAAGCTGCTCTTCTGTCTGGAGATGATACTATTTAGTGGATGCAGTGGATTCTCCATAATTGATAGGAGCCTGCTGAGCGCCCTTTGCTCTGCCACAGATGTTAAACTGTCCAGCTCCATGCCAACAATAGAGCCTGCCTTCCTCACCAGTTTGTCCAGGCGTGAGGCGTCTTTCTTCTTAATGCTGCCTCCCCAGCACACTACCGCGTAGAAGAGGGCGCTCGCCACAACTGTCTGATAGAACATCTGCAGCATCTTATTGCAGATGTTGAAGGATGCCAGCCTTCTAAGGAAGTATAGTCGGCTCTGTCCTTTCTTGCACAGAGCATCAGTATTGGCAGTCCAGTCTAATTTATCATCCAGCTGATGAGACCTTACCAATACATTATAAAGCTTGAACTTAACCTCCTTAGACTTGTAATGTTCAACACATCGTGTTATACAACCCAAATTTTATAGCCTTCTTAATGGCTTCTGAACGGTCTGAAAGTTAATAGTGACGAGTCCACTGTGATTCCTAAATCCTTCTCATAAGGAGTACCTACATTTTTCAGACCTTCCATTGTGTATTTTCAAATTTTTACTTACATATAATACTTAAAATTTACTTACATTAAGTTTCAACTGTTTGAAATCTGCCCAAACCTGCATCCTATTCCAAGTCCCCGTGTAATGATTCAGTTGGTTGTAGATTATCTGCCAATCCTCATATTTTAGTATCCTCTGCAAATTTAACCAGTTTATTTATATTCCTATCCAAGATATATGTGTGTGTGTGTGTGTGTGTGTGTGTGTGTGTGTGTGTGTATATATAGAATCTGTTCCTTTTTAATTTCAAAATCTTCTAGAACAGGTGGTGTGCATAGTTATGCTAAAGTTCAGCCCTGGGTGAGAGCATATGTGGAGAGTGCAGACAGAACCCCTGAACACACAACAGGCCATAGCACACACCTATACCTACATCATTACACTTGTTTACACTCAAATGAACTTGTTAAACACATTATATCTGAAATAAAATTAAAACACTTTTTGTAATGTACCATAATCCAGATTGCAATATGCGAATGTCAGGTTGTATAATAGCTTAGCTGAACTTCACACTAGTAGTAACACAACTATGCACTGGGTTTTATTCTTATATCAGAGAAGTACTTAACTATGACTATTGTTTGTGAAATGGGACATTTGAACTTGCTGTTATTTTTTTCCCATTACAATTGAAATGTATTAGGAGTCGGAGTTAGTGCATTTTTGCCGACTCCGACCCTGACTCCATGTACCCAAAATTGTCTACGACTCCACAGCCCTGGGGCCTCATGTATAAACGGTGTGCGCACAGAAATGTTGCGTAAGAATGTTTCCACATTCAAATCGCGATGTATAAAACCTAAACTTGGCGTAAAGCCACGCACATTTCCACGGTGCCTCATACCCTGTCGTACACAAGTTCTCTGCTGGGTTTTGCAGAGTGGCGGCACCCAGCGTCAAAGCAGTGCTACTATTCCTGTGTGATTTATCATTCTTTTTCAGATCCACATCCCTGATGCGGCTTTATAAATACACTGAAATTAACTGCATATTGTTTATTAGTTTAATGCATCTGATTGTAATTAACCAGTAACAATATAATGGTCCACGGAATGGTCAAACTATTCCAAATACCATAACTGCATTAACGTTGTTACTCTCACTGCACCTTCTTCTTCTTCTTTCAGCTGCTTCTGTTAGGGGTTGCCACAGCAGATCATCTTTTTCCATATTTCTCTCGGTGCACCACTCGGAGCAGCTGATCGGAAAGAGAATTATCGGTATACAGCATCAAGCACACGCTGCCTCAGCCATGCTTCCTATTTGAACTGCTTCTCACACGGCAAATGCTTCAAACTTTTCCTGTACAGACCTCGCGGTTCAGAAAGAGTTTCAACCCAAGAGCTCTAAACGCACTCGATCAGTCCATCAACTGCTCCTTGTAGAACTGTTTGGACTTATAAGTACAATCACCTCACTGTAAACTTGCACTACAGTTATAATATTGCACAACCTGAGCCACTTTATAAAGCGCGTATTTACATATGATGACAATATCATTTTTAAGATGAAATGCAGCAAAATATGTTTATTATATTATACAGATAAAAACACTGTATGCTTCACTGGGACAGGCGTGAACGATAGAATAATTAAACATGTACTACGAAGATATTTCAATGTTCCTTAAAAGTTTTGAAGAATCGGCATTATAAGCTTACAGATGGTTTAACGTCTATTACAGAACTGATTGTGTGGCGATCGGTTACAGTCGACCCTTGATATACGACTGGCCTGACATGCGAACAACTTGATTTACGACCAAGATTTTTGTTTTGATTTACGACCAACATCTTGCGTTACGACCTGAATGCGGTCACGTGTATCCACTTGCGCGATTGTAAACAAACAGCCGAGAGTGTTTGTAAGTGTCAGTCGGAGCCCAGATACATGTGTTTGTGGACGTAATTTTGGTCAGTGCAGTGATTTATATAATTTTTTTCAATAATTGGTAAGGAAGGAAGAGAAGGTAAAGAAAGCGATCACAATTGAAACAAAGAAGGAAATTGTGCGGAAATATGAGAGTGGTGTTCGTGTGACCGATCCCGCTAATATGTACAGCATGTCGAAATCCACCATCTCGACAATTTTACAAAGAAATGATTTGTATAAGGAGGCTCCTTCCAAACAATAACCACCTTCCATTTCATTCTCCTCCTCCTCCCTTCCTGTAGCCCAAAGATGTCAAATTAAATGGTGAGTACAGTATGAAATTGTTGTTTCTGGTAGGCTAGGCACTTTTTATAACTTTTTGGTTAGTACATTAGAAAAATTATTGGTGTTATGGTAAATTATGCACATTATACAACCCTTTTTTTATTATGAAAAGGTTAAGTAAGTGTTGCTGTGGGAGGTTCGGAACACATTATGGGTATTTCTATTATTTCTTATGGGAAAAATAGTCTTGAGTTACAACCAACTTGAGTTACAACCAACTTGAGTTACAACCAGCCCTCGTGAACGAATTGAGTTCGTAAGTCAAGGGTCCACTGTACTTGGAGAAAGAAAAGGAAGGACAAGAATTGGAGGTTAGTACGTTTGAAAGAGACAGTACTGCAGGGGCGGCCTTAGGCATGTGCATACTGTGTACCTTCAAAGGGCCGCCCAATCCTAGGGGCCGCCACGCCAATATATATTGAATATAAAACAGAAAGAGAAAATAACGACACAGCTAAAAATGCAGTGGCAAATTTCGGCAAAAGTTAAACGCTTGTGTCATGAGCATGAGGCGGCTATGCAGTGTCCGCAACGGACGTGGCCATCTGCCGTGCATAAGATACCATATTGATATTGGCAGGCAAAGGGGCCACTGATTCTTTCTCTGCCCAGGGCCGCCACGAGCCTAGAGCCGCCTCTGAGTACTGCTGCAATAAATTATTTCATCGAAGGTCGCGCACAATCACTACGCCACCGTGTTCCCATGTTTAATAACGTGCTTTAACTCCTATCATCATGAAAATGATATCACATATACATCTCAGTATTTTAGTTATTCAGAGAGCTGTAATATCACGAATGTAATGAATTCTGTGTCCTGTCGGAGGAAGAGAAAGCTGGTTTAATAAGCACGTAGTGATTCACACACACATAGCATATAGAAGAACAAATACAAAACAAAGCATTTAACATGCTACTTTATTTACGATTGGATTTGAGAAACTGGTTAATTAAACCTCTTTAAGATAAAGTTTATGATATTCTACTTTAATGACAAAATAAACTACGTAATTAAAGTGGAAATTTTGAGATTGAAGTTGACATTTCGTGCTTTTTTCCCCACTGTGTGCCTTTTTTTTTTCTCTGTACCCTAATAAGCTTTCATATGACACTCAGACGGTGGGCTACGTCTCGCCTTTTCACGGCGACTTTGATATCTGACAACTTCTTTTTTATTTTGGGCACTCTGCGACTTTGTGAACTTGAGCTTTCGAGATTCTCCGACACGCTGTCAGTCGATTAGCTTCCTTTTGTTGTTTATATCACTGTTTAAACCAACAAATAGTAAGTTTTTCCTTGCCTCCACTTGGTATTTGCTGAAATTCTTTCATTTTTCCTCTTGCTTTTCCCATTGTCTTTTCACAGAACACTGAGCTTAAGGGCTATTTGTATTGCTTTGCATATTCAAAGAGGCGTAATTCTGGGAGGAGTTGGGGCGGGACAGCAGGCGCGTGCACGAGCGTTACTTTTCACGCTGATCGGGATTTATGTAGCGGAAGAATGTGGAAGTTTGCGTACGCACAGATTCCTGTATCTGGATTTTTCTGTGCGTAAGCACATTTCGGCTTTTGTGCCCCACCCAGTTTAAACAATCCTTGACTAAAGAGCTAAACTGCAAACACATACCTGCCTGAAGTCTTCTTCCTGTAGATCATGAAAGTGCTACACATAATTTTTTAATGTCTTCCAAAAGCAAATATGGTGCTTAATTTTAGGTGTAAGTAAGTGTTTAAACGGTGTGTACACAGCTGGTTCATCTTTGATTTTTTTTTTTTATGCAGTTTTTATACTCGGTTTTTAAAACTGAGTTCAGACTACAAATTTGAGTTGTTAAAAGTGTTTTTTGGTTGGAACCCCTGTTTTAAAATTTAGTATGAATTCTTTCTAATGCATATATAACTGTTATATAAGCCAGGAAGCAAAGAGGTGGTTAATGCATTTTACATTTCAGATGTTTTGAATATAGGAAGATTGCATGGAAAGTTTTTCATAGAAAAATAACCTTCCGCTTTATTAATTTTAATTAATTTGCCCCTGCATGCATAACTTTGGCTCAACACCATGGTTACTGGCTCCCTCAGTACATACAGCTTTTCTCTTGGTTGATATGCTGTAATATACTGTAACATGGTATAGTACCCTCTTATAAGTCAGCTCATTCTATGGAACAGAACACTTTTTTGAGTTTTAGTTTTCTGTATTAAAATCCAAGGACATTACAGTAGAGACACAGTAATGAGCACTCATTATTAGCACATGAAAGGTATTTCACATCCTTTCACTGAACTGTATTGACTGAGTTTGTAATGTTAATACAAATAGGAAATATCATTAGAGGGAAAGAGTCAAAATTTTGGAAACCTTCAAACATCTTGCAGAATTTTGCTTCCCAAAATTTTTTTCTCCCTGCAGATTTTACAGAATCTTCCTTCATGGTTCGTTTCAACTTCACATGTCACTCCAGGGTTTTAAAAGTGTTGTTCATGACTTTTTGAACTACATACAGTCATATGAAAAAGTTTGAGAATCTCTCTTAATTCTTTGGATTTTTGTTTATCATTGGCTGAGCTTTCAAAGTAGTAACTTCCTTCTACTATATGACATGCCTTATGGAAACAGTAGTATTTCAGTAGTGACATTAAGTTAATTGGATTAACAGAAAATATGCAATATGCATCATAACAAAATTAGACAGGTGCATAAATTTGGGCACCCCAACAGAGATATTACATCAATACTTTTTTGAGCCTCCTTTTGCAAATATAACAGCCTCTAGATGCCTCCTCCAACCAATTTGGTGTTGCAAGTAATCAGTTTTGAGCAGTTACATGCATTCAAATCAGCAACATTACAAGGGTACCCACATTTTTGCACAGCCAGTTTTTCATATTTGATTTAATTTCATATGACTAAATACTGCTTCACTAAAAATCTTTGTTTGGAAAAACACCCCAGTACTCAGATGTTCCTAGGAAATGAAAGACATACCACAGTTATCTTTTTTGTTGAAAGTAGAGTAAATTATTATGCAGGCTGAGAGGGGTTCCCAAACTTTTTCATATGACTGTAAGTTACCTTAGAGTTTTAAAAAGTGCTTTGCATGGCAACCTAGGGTTTTAGACCCTGCTTTGTTGTTCATTGAAAATTGCTGGTTGACCTAGGGTTCGGCTGGTTCATGGTGAAACTAACTGGTTCACAGTTTGTTTGAACTATGCCTGTTACTCCAGTGTTTCAAAATCTGTTTTGCATTTCATTTCAACTGAGTATTTAGCCCCAGGGTGTCAAAACTTGGTCCATTGAGCTTTGTTTTATCTGTTCTTGGCAAACCAGAATATTGAAACTTGAGATGACAGGCATATTTGAAATCCAGCTTGCAGTTTCATAACATCTGCGTATCTCAGGCTTTATGAAATAGTCAGCAATAAAATAAACTCTTCTAGAGAGTGATAACATTTTTGTGGCAACAAAGCTGCAAAAACTGAATTTTATAAAGGCTAGAAAGAAATGAATATTGCCACAAGCAACTCCTTGAGTAATACAAAACCAGACACCATTTATCAATCCATTATCCAATTCGCTATATCCTAACTACAGTGTCACGGGGGTCTTCTGGAGCCAATCCCAGCCAGCACAGGGTGCAAGGCAGGAAACCCCCGGGCAGGGCGCCAGCCCACTGCACAAAACCAGGCACCTTGTTCACTATAAAGCATAGCTTCTAACCATAAATATTCCCCTCTGTCTTGTTATTATTGTCACCGCTACTATCATTATTATTTTTATTAGTAATATAGTATATCTAAAGTCAATTTGTGTCTTGTTTCTTGTGAATGAGGATGAGGAAGAGTTGACTATCAGTTTCTGTTGTGGTTACGGCTAACCATAGTCACAATTCATAGATTGCTGGTTTGGATTTGAATTTCAGTTTATATTAAATTTATTAGGTGGAATTTGCCCTTGCCTTAGATTATATGTCTGGTAAATGACAGGAGAAACGGTCTATGTGTTATTGACAGGGCCTGCGTTTATGTAACATTGAAATAGGTAGGACTAATACAGGTAAGACAACTATAATTTTTATTTAAAAAGTTATTTTTGTTAAGTTGAGAGCCCTTAAACAATAAGTTCAGTATTTTTTTCAAGTCAGGATATTTCTTTAAATTTATAGGAAGCACTTAACTTTAGAACACAATTTAGCAGATGCATAATATACCATGTTTGTGAAGAAATAACCAAACTTATGTGTTAAACTCGAAACTACCAAAAATGCTCAAAATGCCCATTCGGTGGGGAAAATACCATCGAAAAATCCCCATCTAGTAACAAAAAGGCACAAATAATCTTTATCAGAGCTTTTTGTAAAAAAAATAAATAAATAAATAAAAATTTATAAACAGTGTAGCTCCAGAGATCACAAAAACACAGTTAGAAATTACAGAAAATGCAAAGGCAATCCAAGGCAAGCTAATTCCAATCACAAATCCAGAATATGAAATCGAGAACCGAGCATAAATTCAAAACTCCAGTAAATCGCAAAGTATAGTGAAAATCAAAATCCAAGAAATTCATAGCACTACAAGCTCCTTCAGAATGAACTAGGACTGCACCCAACAATTATTTTGATGATTTGACTAAGATTTTGTCAAGTTATTTTGTTAAACACAAAGTGCATGAAATGGAATTTTTCACCAAATAAACAGGTTTGTATAAAATTTTCAGAAATTTATTTTTCAAAAAATGAACTACTTTTTGAAATTTTAAACAAAATGTAGGTTTTTACATATTAACAACATTTTATATAATAATAGTTTGAAAATAAATAGGAATAAAACACTTAGTAGCTCTTCTGGCTCTGGTTGTACAATGAGCACATACACATTTTCTTAAAAATACAGTGGCTTTCAATAAATTAATTTAACTCACAATTTGACTTGCATATTCAGAATCATATTAAACCAGCACTCCAAAATAATTTTAAGTTATACTTTTTTCATTTTCTGTGAAAGAGGTTGTGTACTGGCAAAGCATCATGTAAATATTTGACAACCAAAATTTTCTGCTAAAGAAGACTCTATTGCACTATTTTTTTTTATTAATAGTGTTTTTTTTTTTTTTTTTTGTAAGTCTGCAATAATGTTTGAAATTGGTTCAGCACAACAAACATTGTTGTCATTTTGAGGAGATGTCCAGACTATTTTCCTTTTGCAGAAAAACAAGTGGTTTCATTTGTGTAAATCTTAGTTCTTCCTTTGCTATGTATTTCCCATTGGGATTAATAAAGTATCTATCTATCTATCTATCTATCTATCTATCTATCTATCTATCTATCTATCTATCTATCTATCTATCTATCTATCTATCTATCTATCTATCTATCTAATATACAGAGTTTATTTTAACTGAAAGTTGATATCTTTTTGTTTCATTATTTGTCTTTTTTGTGTCTGGAAACCTTTTACCACCACAGATTCTTTGGCACATTTGCTTGTAGCGAACACACCATTGCAGCCTGCTGCATGTCATTTGCTGTTGGGAGTGCATGGTTAGATTTTCACATTTCAAATTGTATGATCATGCCACAAAATCTGTTTTATTGGCTAAACTAGGTTCGCTGCAGTAGTACTTGCACATTATTATGTCTTTCTACAGAACGTATAAAAGCCAGTTGAAGTCCGAAAGCTAACTAGTCTGGAACTTTAACTTTTCCACCCCACTCTTATCCTTTTTTAATCGGAATGAGTGATACATCATTCAGTGGTGGTTGATTTGCTGTGGGCTGCACTCTTGGTAAGTTTTTAATTTCCTTGCACACAAAACTGATAACATAACCCTCTTACAAGGGATGACTTCCAGACATCACAACCCACTTTTATAAGTCCTTAAAGCTAACCATCTCCCTGTAGGGAAGGGAAGACTTTGACCCAGCAGCAACTCTATAAAGTACCCCCTCTTGGGGACACTGCCACAACTCCGGAGTGCCCTTTTTGAATAGATCACCTCCTGGTGGCCCCTACAGGGTGGGCAAGACAGGCAGCTGGACACCTGGCAGAGACAACCAAGCTACAGTATAACATTTAAGCTATGAGCTGAATTTTTATAATTGGTATTCATCTCTAGTGTCTCTGAGATCCTTGACATTAATGAAGTGGTGGCCTCTTTTTGGTGACACTCTGGTAGTGTGGGACAGCAGTGGTCTTCTGGCAACACTGTGGAAGAAACTAAAAGCATCTCCTCCTGGGAACATCAGCACCAACTCAAAAGCATCCCCTCCTGGGGACACTGACATAAACTCAAAAGTGCCCCCTGGTGGGGACATTAGACGCTTAGTACTCTCTGCAGACTTTTCAATCTCCAGCGTGCTGTCAGAATCAGGATCCTTCTAACACAGCTACATTGAAAGTTGGATATTTAACAACGGCAGTAAAAATCAAAACAAGGGGTTAAACAAATTTGAGAAATCACTTATTCCGATGTTACCCAGAAACAATGTCTCAGTCAACATCCAAACGAATAAAGCCTAAACAACCTCCACTGGAGACAGTGTTTAACTCCAAGTTTAATTTGTCTTGTGTCCAAAAAATAGCAATCTATAACAGTTTTTATTTGTAAAGATATGAGAACCTAAACTGTTGCTATTGATATAGGTATTTTATAAAGTAGATGCCACTGCATTGTATTAAATCAAGAAGCCCCCCATAATATATGTGGACTCCGATGTGGCGATAGATGTATTTGCTAAATTATAGTGAATTTTGAATAAGTGCAGTGCTGTGAAAAAGTGTGAGTGTTTAAATAAATAGCAATGATACTTTTGTTCTACATCTTGCAAATACTAACTAACTCTTCATTACTAATCAAGTATTGATTGTTAAATGTCATTCCATGCTTATGCATATGTTATAAAGACACTATGCAGACACCCCTTAAATAAAGTGTTACTGAAATTTGTCACATTATATTAATGTTCTCAATGCATGGTTAAGTAATCTCAAAAAAAAAAAAACAGCATTTCAAATGTATCCGTGCATGCTAATTAAATAGACATTGTGAACTGAAATTGAATCGAATTGGGACATCAGTGCCAATACCCAGCCCTAAGTCCATAAGAGCGTAATCGGAAACAGGGCAGTTTGAGGGCATCACAATAGTCTTGTAAATAGCTATCCACAGTCACTAAGGAATCTTTCAGTTACTGCAGCTGTTTTCATACAGAGCTGTTGTAGAGTTCATGGTTTTGCTGTTTATTGTGGTGGTTATTTCTGTCATGAACTCAAGAGTCCTGAAGCTCAGAAGGCCCTCAGATACTCAAAATGCCCATTACAACATAAAATTCTGTCAGAAACCACGGATAGTTTTAGGAAAAAAAGGTGTCGGTTGGCAAAGAAAAATCTTTATAAAATGAAAAGATTTTATTTCAGAAAAAGCTCTATTAAGCATTGATCAAAACGGGGAATGGCAGAAAAGGCAAAAGCAATTCAAGTCAAAAGTCCCAATGACAAATCTAGAATATGAAATCACGAACTGAGCATGAGTTCAAGAATCCAGTAAATCACAAAGCGCAATAAAAATTATAAATCAAAGAAACTTCCCACAGCATGAATGCATTCACAATAAGCCACAAGGGACAGTGGGTTGTGCCTGCCTATACAGGGCTAGTGGTTATCCCTAGACAGTGGCGGTTAGGTGGAACTGCCTCCTAAGGGACTACCCGCAAAACATATGGCACATAACAAAAGATGCTTCAACATAAAGAATAATTCAACATTGTTGAATAATCAACAATGTTAACATTAAAAATAAACAAAATGTACACAAAAGAGACATTTCAACATCAGACAGGGAAATAGCCCTGGCTGAAATATAACAGTCATTTATTCTACTGTGCTAGAGTAAAGACAACTTCTTTTTTTTTTTTTTGCTAATCACTTCTCCAGACTTTGAATAGATGTGCTCCAAATGAATGGGTGTTGCTGGAAAAGTCAGGAAGTACAGACGCTCCTAAAAATTGTTGTACATGTTTCTGCTGATAATGATGGCAATGGCTGTGGCTTCATTTGAAAGTTGGTTCTAGATAGTTATACAGCATGATTTATTCACATTAAACTTTAAATCTATAGTGCATATCAACTACAGACAGCAAAACATGGAATACTAAAAATGCTTACCATGGGATGTCCTCCGCATGGTGTCTAGTGATGGCCACATTGATGATGCAGACTCTAATGTAGAGGTGTGTCTCTGCCTTTTTATAATCAAAGTGCAAAAACCTATATCACAGTGTCCAGCACTTTAATTTGATTTTTCACTTCTTCTGCAAACTAAATACAACCTGCAAGGTCTCCAGTACTCTTTTTTTAAAAAAAAAAGTGTGTTTGTGTTGTCTTCACAAATATTGTAGTGATTTACTTGAAAAAAGCAAAGCAAGCATCAAAAGATGAAGAGTTTAGAACAGGTAGGGTTACATCTTCAGTTTACATATGGTTTGGTTTTCAAGCAGTTCAATTTCTAAAGATAAAGCATGTCACTGCATGTGAAAAAAACATCCGGACACATTCAGAATTTGCAGTGTGCATTTTTGCCTCCGTGGAAAAACAGATCCCTGCTAAACAAAACTCTATAAAATGTTTGTTGTTCTGTTGCATAGCATATAAGCGGACAAGCCGCGGGGGCGGGTGGGAAAAACACCTGAAGTGACTTACCGTATTGTAAAACACACATTTGCCTACTTAACTTGTGCTCAGAAAATATCGTAGTTTTGTCAGTGATCAAATAACTACATTAACTAGTAATTTACATCACACCAGAAGTGAAACATCTGTGTAACATGCAAGCCTAACCTATTCTTTTGTTTCTTACACACTTCGCTACTGAAATGTTTCAAGCAGGAATAAAGACAGCAGTCTATGCAGTCCCATTCAAAAATGTAGTGTTCTATTTTGTCCTTGTGTACTTATAATTATTAATGTTTTGCCACTTTAATAAACGGCAGTTTGCTGCCTTGCAGTATTTAACTTGTAAAATTTCCCAATGATCAAACTTGACTAAAACAAGACTCTATTAAAAATTAGCTACTGTATATATGATGTTTATAATGTTTAGTTATTTATTACCTTTCCAACAAGTGTTAATTCACATCTTTAAACACAGTATGTGGCAGTGTTTGGCATACTGGTTTTCTTCATGCTTTGTAAGCAATTGTGCACCTTAGTAGATAAATTCAGATTATTTTACTATGGGATCTGTTAACTGTTGTATTTGTTTTGTAGTTCTGTTTCAAGAAGTGGTTAACTTTTTCAAAACTGTTTTAACTTAAGCACTGTAAAGATACTGTATTTTACTCCTCATCTGGAGTAATTTAACCATTCTGTTTCGTTCTTTATTTTAGACCACACATGCCAATACATGTCATCAGAGTGAAGAACTGGATTTCTTTGTTTAGAAAGTAGGCACCAAAAATGATTAGCTATACTGTCACCCTCTGTACTCTATTCTGTGACTCCCTGACTGAAGTCAGAAAAGGCACGGATATGCAAATACATAATTTGGAGGCATTATGTAAATCATAAAAAATATATACAATGTAGCATGTACATGTATTACAGTAATTAATAAAGAGCTTTGTCTTTCTTTTATATAGAGTCAAATGGGGGAGAGAGAGAGTGAGAGAGGGAGACAGACACAGACACACACAAAGACTGAACACAACATGCAGTGAAAACTCAAGAATAAGTCATAGAGACAAAACAAAAATGGTTGGAAAAATATAACAGGCACAGTTATTCATTAAATTATTAAATTTTAGGTGGAAAAAAGTTTCCTTTTTTAATATTTCATATTATTGTGACAAAATATATCGGGTGTATAAGGTGCTAATCATCAATCTTTAAGTTGTTTTGACACCAAGATCTATTGAAAATCACAATTTGGTGCAAAATAATTGAAATAACAACTTAAGTTCATATTCCCCAGCCCTATATTGGGATCAGTGGAGTGGGCAGGGCCAGTGCCAGTGCAGGGATGAATGCAGTGTGGGCTGATATAGTTCGTTCATTATCTCCTTCACTTTGGCAGTATGAATAGACTTCAAGTGGCAAAGAATAGACTATGTATGTATTATTGTAAAAATTCAAGCTCGCATTTACAAGTTATTCATTGTATTTTTAATGGGGATTCCGTATGTAAATGATTCTACTCCAAGTACCAAAATATCTTGGGTGATCCTTTCATAGTATCTCTTTAAATTATATGCCAAATTAGCTTGTAAATAAATGACTCCAAGGACATGAACTCATGCAGAGTTCAAAAGCAATCACTTTAGTCAGTTCAGCCAGAGAATGGCAGAATTAGAGCAGGTGAAAAAATTGGGCTCCTCACTTTCAGGGTATCTCTTCTTTGGAGTGAGCTCGTCCCATTTGAGTTCTACCACATTTACCTCATATAACCTCATATAACATATTAAGAAATGAAATCTTGCCACTTACATCTTGCCTGAACAAGGGGCCTGAGTTGCCTAGAAAGCTTGCATATTGTAATCTTTTTAGTTAGCCAATTAAAGGTGTAATTTTGCTTTGCTTTTCTCTACATTACTTCATGCAATAATAATGTACCATGTTAATTTATGGATTTCATCTATTTTCTCAAAATGTACAGTCCTATTTTATATAAAAAGAAGAGGGTTAAGCCCTCATTTTCTCTCTAATGTGTGTTAATTAAATAATAATAATAATAATAATTCGTTACATTTATATAGCGCTTTTCTCAGTACTCAAAGCGCTATCAACACAGGGAGGAACTGAAATGAGATCAAAGAAGACATTTGAGGAGAAATAACAAGGTTTGTTTTGAAATTATGATTATTATTTCCATGTATACATCATTGTGCGCTCAGGGATGCCAAACAATGAGGAAGTAAAAGCAAACTCAAGACAATGCAAGGGGTAATAATAATATTAGTAACAGCAGTAATAATAATGATAAAATGCAAAGGCAAAGTATTTATAAGATGGGCCTGGGCACTACAGTAAATTAAGCATCTTGTTCCCTGTAATTAAAGCTTGTGTTTGTCAAATGATTAATTTCGCCTGTTGGTCTTAGTTATATATTTTTAATAGTTTTTCTGTACTAAGGACTGGAAAAGGACATTTCATCATATCTGCAATGACAAGGTTTGAAACTGTATTTCGGTCTGTGATGTTTCATAGGTTGCCATTGGTAGAGGGTACAATTTTAATATAAATGGACCGAGAAATGGGAATCCTGCTTTGAAAGCCGAAAACAATTTCTGGCACATTTGCTTCAAATGTTTCAGTGCTTTGTAAAGCTTTGTTTGACCCATCACTAGTTTCAGTTAGGGACTTTTCAGTTATAACATGCTCTGGGCAGTTCAATCAACTTAAGGGTTTTATTTAGTGCAGAAAGCAGTAATATATTTTAACATGCCCCCAAAAATTATAGTTGTTTTGTCCTGCTTAGCATTTTTGTAGCCTTGTGCCTAAGAATATATAAAGTATTTGGCTGAACTGTGCTCTAAAATACCATGCTCACTAGCTTGCCGTCTTTGGCTGTCCTGCAGAGTGAAAATGCAACAGTCAATTATAAAATCTGTATATAAACAGAAATCTTTTCTTTTAAATTGATTCTGTAGTTTGTAACACATTCTAAATAAAACTGCCTCAGTCTTTTGGAACACAATGTCTATTTTCATATTTGAATGCACCATGTTTGATATCCCTGCCCTCCTTTTAAGAGTAAAACTTTTTCTTTCACATGGCACATTCTTGAAGATCTTTCTTCCACTTAAGAGACACTGCATTTGTAAAATCCAATCACATAGAAGGCAAGCAAAACTGATAAAGGAAACATTTATTCTTGTTTGTAACAAAAGTGCAGTTCCACCTTGTCGTACTGGTGGCAGCACCCGGTTATGTGAGGCTATTTGGCTTCCAATGTAGCCAGATGCTTTTAGCTGGACATGCCTGAAGCTGTGCAAAAGAGTATTTATAGGTGAGGTGGTGAAGCTGTTACTGCTCTAGGGGTTCATAGCACCTCTTTTACTTTGCAAATATAATTTTAAAATTCCTTTTATTCTAAACAATTAAAGTTTCACCACTTAAGTCATTGTTGACTAAATTGTTTTTTAAATAGTGCAAACACTCCTGACACTGATCTTGAAATTGTCATTGTTGCTAACATTTTGGTAGGTACATGGTGGGGCCTTTGATGTTCTGCTCAAAAGAGACAATGATAAGACTGAAAGAAATGCTGAGTCATACTAGTTTTGTTAGTAATAATTTACTATGTGTATTTGTAACTATTTATTGGGCATTTATTGTTTCAAGGAGTTTACAGAAATGAGCACTAACCTTATTTCATCATTGTTGGATTTTGTAACAGCAAAGATGCACAACATTCCTGTTGAACATTTGGATTACAATTTCATTGAGAACTGTTCGGATGTGAAGACTCTGGAAAAAATACTAGGTGTTTTGAGGTAAAGTATATTCAGTAAAGTTATGTAAACATTAAGTAGAATTGCATACTTTATGTACAGTGTATGTATATATATATATATATATATATATATATATATATATATATATATATATATATGTAGCAATTCAAATTGGTGGTGTAGTGATTAGCTTAAATGCCTATGAGTTCCTGGAAACTGTTTTCATATGTTTTTCCTTGGACAACATAGGTTTTTCTCTAGGTATTCTTGTTGTCCTTCAGTATTCCAAAATCATAAACTTTGTTAATTCAGAAGTCTAAATTGGTCTTGGTGTGTGAAAGTGTGTTTTGTTAGGACTGGTTCTTTCTTTGTAGATAGATAGATAGATACTTTATTAATCCCAAGGGGAAATTCACAATTTGTATTCAATGTTACAGGGATTGTCTTCAGTACCTTGCAACAATGAATTGAAACGAGGGCTAGAAAATACATAGAAAAATGGAAGTTATTTGTTTACTTTAGTCTTTTCAAGATATGTGAGCACAAAATACTGTAATTACATTCATAGCAATGTAAGTTGAAGTAATGAATAAATAATGTCATTATATTAGTATCTCACTCACTGAAATAGAACAAGAATGAAGAAAAAAATATTTGTCTCTGACAACTAGAAAAGATAAACCTTTCTGAGTTCATGGTTAACAGATCCCCTCTGTTCTCTGTGCTTAAAACTGGCAGCGTCTTCACCTTTGTCTTTATGGCGGAGTGGTGGCTCTGTAGCTGGGGATCTGCACTGGCAGTCGGAAGGTTGCCGATTCGAATCCCGTAAATGCCAATAGGGACTCTGCTCTGTTGGGCTCTTGAGCAAGGCCCTTAACCTGAAATTGCTGAGTGCTTTGAGTAATGAGAAAAGCACTATATAAATGAAAAAATTATTATTTATTATTTGGTTTCTGTGTGTACGATTGCCAGTGTGTTAACTCCAACATATGCCTCTTAAGATCACCACCAACAACCCATTTTGTGTGAGCATGTCATTAATTGTAATATAAGTCAATCAGGTATACTAGATGAAATTCTTTTTGCTGTTTTGGATCTGGAACATTTGCCAGTATGCTAAAGTAGTAGAAAGTTTGCTGACATATTTAAATGTAAAATATCTTGTATCATAAAACATGCTAAATATGTGCATAAAAAGTAAATGGGAAATGTGTTTTAGTTGTTATATTAGTTCCTTTAAAATTAATAGCTTAAGTTTGTTTTGGGCTGGTTTATTAATTGTGTGTAATAAGTGGGCCTACCTCTTTAATAGTATTATGTAATGTGATGTGTGGTTCAACTCGACTACTAAGCAGATGTAAAAAGGAAGATGGGCCAAGAAAAATTTATTATTCTGCATTTGCTTAGTGGCAGCAACATGGGTGAGTCAATGAGAAAGCAGCTTTACTTTTTATGACTTTTTATGTCATAGTGTGTTTTTAGTTGACATATTAAATAAGCATTTTGTCTCTAGACTGGAGTTACAATTGTGTTAATTGATATAAAATATTTTTAAGCCACACACTGTCCTTATCATAGTAGCATCCCATATGACCTTATAGCATTCAGTAGAATAAGCAAAAGTACTCTGAAAATTGTATGTGCTAATTTTGAGCAGCTGTAATTGGATATTATGCTCCAAATTGCATGTAAATGTCTAAATGTTTCTGATTCTTTATACTAAATGTTTACCAAATGTCTTGGATTTTAATATCTTAGTGCATGATTTGTGAAAGCAATTTCTATCAAACTGCTTTAGCTTAACCTGTCTTGTTCCTGTTTGGTTTTTTTTTTCTTTCTTTCTGTCTTGTTATTAGATGCAACTGAGAAGGCAAATTTGCATGTTGTCTTGTGTAAACATGACTGAATAAAGAAACCTTAAACCTGTAAAATCATAATGTTAGATGTTAAAAGTGAAAAAACATTACTATGTATTAATAATTTACACACTTCCTGGTCCTTATTTTGTGTTCTTTAGTGAGTTTAGTAACATTTTACATTAATTAGTCAATATATGTAAAATAATCTTACTGTATGATTTTAATGTTTACATATTGTGGAAGCAGATATTGCTAGGTAAGGTTTTCACTACTAGTTAGTCCTTTCTAAAATGAAATGGTCCTACACACTGTCATCATCATACTTTAGCTTTAATTATTACTCATGACATTAATAATTATAATTATCTCTTCTGTTGCTTTACCAATTTTTCGATTATTTTTTTGCTTTGATTTGCTTTTTTATTTGCCACTAAATGTTCAGTTTATAACCAAATCCTTGCAACATTAAAATAATGACAGTATTTTAAGATTATAACTTTAAGAAAACCTAAACTTGGAAAGTAATAATACAATGTATTGTAAATGAGCTATTAATACATGTTAACTGTTAATACATGAAAGGAGGCATTAAATGAAGTTACTTCTTTCAAAACAGAAATCAAAATCGAAAATGTTTACCTTTGTTTAATGAGGCAACATACTGTATTAAATGAAAAAGCTGTAAATTGTTGACTTGTGATAATTTCTAGATGATAAAGCATGAAATAAAAGACAAAATGGGAAATGGTCTTTTTCAGTAAAATAAAATTAGGTACTTTATAAAGAATAAACTAAAGAAACTTGTTATAAAGTGGTACACTGATTTTGTGATTAACTCTTATAATAACTTGTACAAAACACAGCTGTTTTCTAATATAATTTCCATGAATTGCTATAGCATTAGGATGAAGGTAAACAAATACATAAATAAACAAATAAATAAAGCATGGCACATTTTCATATTAATATTACAATTTACAGTATTTATTAAAATATTTATATTTTGCAGATCTGGTGATGAAGGGATTTATCCTCATCTTATAGAATTTTGTGAAAAGAAGATTGAAAATTTATACCCCGAAAGCAGAGCTTTACGAAAAGATAAGGCACCGGCAACAGCAGCGTCTTTCACTTCACAGGAGTGGCAAGACATTTTGACAGATTTGGAGGTATGGGATATTTGAACTGCAATGAGAAATAATTAAATTAAGATAAATACAATAAAGAATTAACTTTTTTTTTTATCCCAAGAGGTATATTTTAGCAAACAAGTATCTATCTATCTATCTATCTATCTATCTATCTATCTATCTATCTATCTATCTATCTATCTATCTATCTATCTATCATCAATTCATAGCCTTTTCAAAGTATTAAAATACAGTTTCCTACATATGCTTTATAGTTTTGATGCAACTCTGTCTTGGGCCACTTGCTTTTTCTTTATATTTACTATTATGTTTGTAGTGAAAAGTCAAGCAAAATGACACCTTTTATTGGCTAACTAAAAAGATTGTAATATGCAAGCTTTTGAGGCAACTCAGGCCCCTTCTTCAGGCAAGATGACTGATTTGACTACATCTTGCCTGAAGAAGGAGCCTGAGTTGCCACAAAAGATTACATATTATAATCTTTTTAGTTAGCCAATAAAAGGTGTCATTTTGCTTGACTTTTCACTACATTCATAATTGCTAACACGGTACAACACCCTAGTACTACTGCTATGTTTGAAATTTAAATAATGAATTTGGTTACTTTTTTCTTCAACTGACAGAACTGGACAAGTGATATTAAAGGCAATGAAGAAGAAATTAAGCAACAATTCATCTTTGAAAACTGTGAAAAAGTTGCAGCAGTGCATGGGTCTAATGTGACAATCTTGTCATCTCAGGTAATGTACCAGTTTAAGGAATGTTTTACGATAGCTCCAAACTCCTATTACAATGATGGAAATTAATCGGTACACTTTTGTGTTTTCATGATTAGCTTATGTGAATAGCATTTTACTTCGGTTTGTCTACTGTAACCATCTTTTTGGTTAAAGTAAGCAATAAGAAAAAACACTTTTTATAAATGTTAATGGAAATAGCTGTAGCAGTGACATTTTATAGGTAATAGCAATATAAATCTCCAATTCTTCCATGTTTACACTTGTTCACTACTAAAAATGTGAGTTGAAACATGGTGAACGTACCACTTAGCTAATTATTAGGTACTGTTTCCCTTTTCAACTGAGTCAAGGTATATGGTTCTGTCTATTATTATAATTCAGCTTTTAAATATATACACAAACACTATGATATGGACACATACCAGAATGATTAAAAAGGAAGAAAAATTTAAAAAGAAAGGAAACTTCTGACTTGTCATTCATAGTCACAGTGAAGCATTATGCAGGTGTATTGCTGTTGATATAAAGGAGCCCCAGTAGTATTTCTTGACACACTTCTGTTGAGTAATTAATTTGCTGAAAGTCCTCAGTGTTTGTCAGAGTGGGAATGTGCAGCATTGTTCATAATGTCACTACATTTTCCCATAACAGAACCTACCCTTTTAATTAACTTGTTAATTCAGTGGGCCTCTCTTGAAGTTATGTTATCAGCACAGCACAGTACAGTTTTATAAATGATGCCCCTGGAGAGTACAGAGGTTGTTGTGCACTGAAGCAGTTTGCAGGATGAAAGTTAATACTGGCAGATCTGAAGTCCTCTCGCTCACAAAAAACGGTTTGCTGTTTGCTGGTTAGGGATAGGAGCTTCCTCATGTGAAGTAGCTGAAATAGCTTGTAGTTGTGTTCATGAGTAACGGTTGAGGGTCAGAGTGAGAATGAAGGATGAATTGTTGCAGTATCAGCTGTATTACAAATATTGTATGAGAATGCTGTGGTTAAATATTCCTCTTAAGTCTACTGAAAACATATTTACCTGTTGTGGTAAGTTCTGGATAGTGATCAAGATAATTTAAAATGGCAAATGGTAGTTTTGTGCATAGTGTTGCTTTGCTTATATTGTTCATGACAGAGTGAAGAGATTTACCATACAAGAAAGGTTTAGAGCAAAGTAGCTCTCTTTCAGTATAAAAAGGGGATGATTAAGGTTTTTTTTGTTTTGTTTATGTAGTAAGGATTAACTCTATGCATCATTACAGAAGTCATACCAGGTATAATGCAATGAGAGAAGATCCAGGGTAGGGCCAGGGGACTCGGAATACATATATTTCTCATCTGGCTTGGGGAAAAAGTAGTCCTCACTTGGAATTATCTGGAAACTGTTGTTCATGACAGAGTGACCTTGTCTGTTCAGCTTGACAAGTTTCAACCATGACCACCATAAGACAGTGGTGCTGTATCGGTTCAAAAATTTTGAGTTCAGAATTGATACAAACTTTAGAACCTCAGTACCAGTGCCAAAACAGTTCTAAAGCAAACAACAAATAACTTAGCATCTCATCTCATAGCTGCTTTATTCTAACAGCTTGTAAACCCACGCTCCTTCCTGCTCCATCTCCTCGCCACACTCAATAAATCATTAACAGGAATCAGTCCTGGCAATCTATATTACATTTATATAAATATATGCATTCAAAGACTTGAAAAGGGGGGGGGGGGGCGCCCTCCCTCCCTCCCTCACCCTAGATGTGATAAATTAAAAATAAATAAAAACTTATTTTTTAATTTATTAAAAGCAAGTAACATACCATACAAACAAGTAAAACTTAACAAAACTAAATTCAATTCAACCCCCACCCATGAGAAAGAGAGGAAGGCCAACAGCCAGAGTAAAACTTTTAAGAGTAGAAAAGAGGGGAGAGAGTCATTTTCCCCAATATAAATGCTTATTCTAAAATGTTATTGATTAGATCCTGCCAGGTTTTAAAAATGTTTTGAACAGACCCTCTAAGTGAGAATTAGATTTTTTCCAATTTCAAATAGTATATAACAAAATTTACCCACTTACTTAAAAGAGGTGGGCTAGGATTCTTCCAGTTGAGCAAGATAAGTCTGCATGCTAATACCGAAGTAAAGACTGTTACAGTTTTTGTCCTTGTCCACTTTAAGCCCATCTGGGAGTATACCAAACTTGGATATTAATGGGTTAGGAGTGGCACCAAGGCTGTTTGATAGGCATTTGACACTTGAATCCCTGAAGCCTATGAAAAAACTCGTAATCCCAGGCCACCTTAAAATCCTTCGCACCTTTCCATTAGCGTCTTTTGATTTGCAAATGTGTCGAACAGCACCGGCAGCATGCAGCCTACTATCCCCCACCAACACAGCTTTAGTCATATACAAAATTCTCCCGCTCAAGTCTGTTTATCTGGGTGTAAGGTGCCTTGAATTGTATAGGGTAAATAGTATATAGTGTGATAGACGGCCGGCAGCTCATCCTGGCTGACACATCCAGGACGCTAGATGGCGTCTTCCCTGCAGACTAGAGGTGCCCCGGATTCCCGCAGGGCATCATGGAAGATGGAGTTTGGCTTCACAACCCTGCTGGGTACTCTGGGGACCACCGTGTGACGCTGCAGGGAGACGAGGGGATTTTTGTTTTCCATATAGCCCTATATAGTATATACAGTTAGGTTCATAAATATTTGGACAGAGACAACTTTTTTCTAATTTTGGTTCTGTACATTACCACAATGAATTTTAAATGAAACAACTCAGATGCAGTTGAAGCGCAGACTTTCAGCTTTAATTCAGTGGGGTGAACAAAACGATTGCATAAAAATGTGAGGCAACTAAAGCATTTTTTAACACAATCCCTTCATTTCAGGGGCTCAAAAGTAATTGGACAAATTAAATAACTGGAAATAAAATGTTCATTTCTAATACTTGGTTGAAAACCCTTTGCTGGCAATGACAGCCTGAAGTCTTGAACTCATGGACATCACCAGATGTTGGGTTTCCTCCTTTTTAATGCTCTCCCAGGCCTTTACTGCAGCGGCTTTCAGTTGCTGTTTGTTTGTGGGCCTTTCTGTCTGAAGTTTAGTCTTCAACAAGTGAAATGCATGCTCAATTGGGTTAAGATCAGGTGACTGACTTGGCCATTCAAGAATTTTCCACTTTGCTTTAATAAACTCCTTGGTTGCTTTGGCTGTATGTTTTGGGTCATTGTTCATCTGTACCATGAAACGCCGCCCAATCAATTTGACTCCATTTAGGTGGATTTGAGCAGAACACCTCAGAATTCATTTGGCTACTTCTGTCCTGTGTCACATCATCAATAAACACTAGTGTCCCAGTGCCACTGGCAGCCATGCATGCCCAAGCCATCACACTGCCTCCACTGTGTTTTACAGATGATGTGGTATGCTTTGGATAATGAGCTGTTCCACGCCTTCTCCATACTTTTTTCTTGCCATCATTCTGGTAGAGGTTGATCTTGGTTTCATCTGTCTAAAGAATGTTTTTCCAGAACTGTGCTGGCTTTTTTAGATGTTCTTTAGCAAAGTCCAATCTAGCGTTTCTATTCTTGAGGGTTATGAGTGGCTTGCACCTTGCAGTGCACCCTCTGTGTTTACTTTCATGCAGTCTTCTTTTTATGGTAGACTTGGATATCGATACGCCTACCCCCTGGAGAGTGTTGTTCACTTGGTTGGCTGTTGTGAAGGAGTTTCTCTTCACCATGGAAATGATTCTGCGATCATCCACCACTGTTGTCTTCCGTGGACGACCAGGTCTTTTTGCGTTGCTGAGTTCACCAATGCTTGCTTTCTTTCTCAGGATGTACCAAACTGTAGATTTTGCCACTTGTAATATTGTAGCAATTTCTCGGATGGGTTTTTTTTGTTTTCGCAGCTTAAGGATGGCTTCTTTCACCTGCATGGAGAGCTCCTTTGACCACATGTTGTCTGTTCACAGCAAAATCTTCCACATGCAAGCACCACACCTCAAATCAACTCCAGGCCTTTTATCTGCTTACCGTATTTTTTGCACCATAAGACGCACCTGACCATTAGACGCACCTAGGTGTAGAGGAGGAAAACAAGAAGAAAAATATTCTGAACCAAATAGTGTACTAATATGTTTAATAAAATATAGCAGAATAATATTTCAACCATGTAAATTCAACAGCGGTATTAAGAAACATCATTACTGTCATTAACAAATAACACATTATATAACACATTGTATAACACATTTTTATGCAATCGTTTTGTTCACCCCACTGAATTAAAGTTGAAAGTCTGCACTTCAACTACATCTGAGTTATTTCATTTAAAATTCATTGTGGTAATGTACAGAACCAAAATTAGAAAAAAGTTGTCTCTGTCCAAATAGTTATGGACCTAACTGTAGTATATACTTCCGGGCTGAAGAAAAATGTAATTCTCCATCTGACTCGGAAGTGCTGACAAGTCACATGAACAGAAGAGGTGAAGCACTTTCGGGTCAATGACTATATAAAGGACTATGGGAGACCCAGCAAGTGAGCCGGACTTTTGAGGGAGTGTGACAGAGCTGCTGGGAGGAGAGGAGCAGAATTATTGAGTTTAATAGTGTGCATTTATTATTGGTAATTACTTGTTTATGGTGGTGGAGGTGCTTTGGGGCACTTTAAAGAAGAAAATAAAATACTTCTGGGGGCTTTTAAACCAGTGTCTGCATCTGCCTGTTGGGTTTCACGAGGCAACAGCGCCCTCAAGCGTCCACTTATTGACAATAGTTATTTGGAACACATACATGTCATGTGTGTTCTGTGTCTGCAATGATCTGTGTAAATGTAAGATGACAGGAAATGCTGTGACGATGCAGGTTTGCTCCAATGCTCCCATCGTCCTTACGGGAGCCCTGAACCCGACACCGTCGGTAATGTCACCGAGATGAGCTGACAAATGAGGAAAATTCTCTAATGAAGCCAAGGGATAGTGTAAAAGTGCTTTTATTTTAAAACAACAGTGTCCAAACAAAAAGTGCATCTGGTTTCAATAAATAAACCATAAAAACAAGTGTTCAGTGGAGATAAAAACAACAAATAAATCCTTTAAAATCAGATGTTAAAAATGCAGTCTCACTCTTCATGATCTTAGCACGCCTCCTTCTCTCATTCTCCCTGGCTCACCCATAACTCGCGTAGCTGGCAGAGACCCCACAGCAACAAGCTCCTTTCAGCCGAACTCCGTATTGACTGCTTCCAGACTTGCAGCCAGACCACACAAGGTCGGCTCTTCTCCCTTCATCCTTTGCGCTCACGTAGTCGCTCCTCAGATCCCTCGGGAGGTCACCTGCCTTGCTCACCCCACTTACCGGAACATTCAGTGGGGTGGACTAGCCCCTAGAGGGCCACAACCAAACACTCCTTCGCAGGACCCCAGCTCGTGCTGTCTCCTCCTTACAGGTTGCCAGATCCTCCTGCTAAGACTGCCTTTTTACTTTCTTTAACCTCTTTTTCCTTTTCTCTATACATCTCTCCCCCTTCCTGCTGCCGACCTGTATATATAGCTCCGTCTCTGTGAGCGCAGCGCCTTAATCAGACGCTGCAGGAAGCCAATGAAGCAATTGAGAACGATTGCACCCACATGTGCAAGTGCGACTCGCTCCAACTACCTCATTAACTCCCCGCGGTCATGCAGTCGCGCCCACGGAGAATGACACGGCTATACGGATTTAAAACCTGGCCCTTTTTTTTTTTTTTTTTGAAGCCGCAGACCCGCTATACCACAAATGCGACGCAAGAAATGTTGAACACATAACGAGAACAGAAACTTTTTTCATGTTATACTAATAATTGGCCAAATGCCGACGTGAATTGTATAATGTGTGAAGATTGAAGTCCAAATATCAAATAAACACTTTCACAAAAGACACAGATATAACAAAACAAGTGTACTTTTTTTCAAGAATTTAACCAAAGTGAAAGAAATTGAGATAGGGTACGACACAAACACCCACATATATGTCTGCTTGGCTGGTGTAGAGGTAAGAACTGCTGTCTCCATGTCGAGAGGTGGCGGGTTCAATTCCGGGGCTTTCATCATTAACTGTTTTGAGTAGTGAGTGGCCATTTATTACTACTGTTATAGAATAAAAACATACAGACTCAAATAAATCAAATGTAACAGAAGGTGTAAATTTATGGTGCTTGTAAAAGTAAGCATTTTTGTTTCATTATTCACTTTTATTCTCTCAGTCGCCACCACGACAGGTACCAACCACCTTACGGCCACAGCTCCGGTCATCCGCCTCAACAATAGAGGCACGGAACATGGCCCATTCGGACTCAATATCCCCCACTTCCCTCAGGACATGATCGAAGTTCTGCCGGAGGTGGGAGTTGAAGCTACTTCTGACAGGCTATGCCAGACGTTCCCAGCAGACCCTCACAACACGTTTGGGCCTACCAGGCCTGACCGGCATCCTCCCCCACCATCGAAGCCAACTCACCACCAGGTGGTGATCAGTTGACAGCTCCGCCCCTCTCTTCACCCGAGTGTCCAAGACATGTGGCCGCAAGTCCGACGACACGACCACAAAGTCGATCATCAAACTGAAGCCTAGGGTGTCCTGGTGCCAAGTGCACATATGAACACCCCTATGCTTGAACATGGTGTTTGTTATGGACAATCCGTGATGAACACAGAAGTCCAATAACAGAACACCACTTGGGTTCAGATCGGGGGGGCCATTCCTCCCAATCATGCCCTTCCAGGTCTCGCTGTCATTGCCCATGTGAGCATTGAAGTCTCCCAGCAGTACGAGGGAGTCCCCAGAAGGTATGCCCTCTAGCACCCCCTCCAGGGACTCCAAAAAGGGTGGGTACTCCGAACTGCTGTTCGGTGCATACGCACAAACAGTTAGGACCCGTCCCCCCACCCGAAGGCGGAGGGAGGCTACCCTCTCGTCCACCGGGGTAAACCCCAATGTACAGGCTCCAAGTCAGGGGGCAATAAGTATGCCCACACCCGCTCGGCGCCTCTCATTGGGGGCAACTCCAGAGTGGTAAAGAGTCCAGCCCCTCTCAAGGAGATTGGTTCCAGAGTCCAAGCTGTGCGTCGAGGTGAACCCGACTATATCTAGCCGGAACCTCTCAACCTCGTGCACAAGCTCAGGCTCCTTCCCCTTCAGAGAGGTGACATTCCACGTCCCAAGAGCCAGCTTCTGTAGCCGAGGATCGGACTGCCAAGGTCCCTGCCTTCGGCCACCACCCAACTCACACTACACCCGACCTCCTTGGCCCCTCCCATAGGTGGTGAGCCCATGGGAAGGGGGACCCACGTTGCCTCTTCGGGCTGTGCCAGGCCGAGCTCCATGGGTGCAAGCCCGGCCACCAGGCGCTCGCCATCGAGCCCCACCTCCAGGCCTGGCTCTAGAGGGGGGCCCCGGTGACCCGCGTCCGGGCGAGGGAAAACGCCATCCAAATTTTTTATTCATCATAGGAGGTTGTGTTGAACCGCACTTTGTCTCATCCCTTACCTAGGACCAGTTTGCCTTGGGTGGCCCAACCAGGGGCATAAAGCCCCGGACAACAGAGCTCCTAGGATCATTGGGACACGCAAACCCCTCCACCACGATAAGGTGGCGGTTCGAGGAGGAGTGTAGGATGCTGTCAAGCTGAAGAAGGATTCCTACCAGTCCCTTTTGTCCTGTGGGACTCTGGAGGCAGCTAATGGTACCGGCAGGCCAAGCAGAATGCGGCTTCGGTGGTTGCTGAGGCAAAAACTCGGGCATGGGAGGAGTTTGGGGAGGCCATGGAGAATGACTTTCGGACGGCTTAGAGGAGATTCTGGTCCACCGTCCAGTGTCTCAGGAGGGGGAAGCAGTGCAGTGTCAACACTGTATATGGTAGGGATGGTGCGCTGCTGACCTTGACTTGGGATGTTGTGGGTCGGTGGGGGGAGTACTTCAAAGACCTCATCAATCCCACTAACATGCCTTCCAATGAGGAAGCAGAGCCTGGGGACTCAGAGGTGGGCTCCCCCATCTCTGGGACTGAGGTCACCGAGGTGGTCAAAAAACTCCTTGGTGGCAGGGCCCCAGGGGTGGATGAGATACGCCCGGAGTTCCTCAAGGCTGTGGATGTTGTAGGGCTGTCTTGGTTGATACGTCCCTGCAACATCGCATGGACATCAGGGACAGTGCCTCTGGATTGGCAGACCGGGGTGGTGGTCCCACTGTTTAAGAAGGGGGACCGGAGGGTGTGTTCCAACTACAGAGGGACCACACTCCTCAGCCTCCCTGGAAAAGTCTGTTCGGGAGTTCTGGAGAGGAGGGTCCGTCTGATAGTCGAATCTTGGATTCAGGAGGAACAGTGTGGTTTTCATCCTGGTCGCGGTACAGTGGACCAGCTCTACACCCTTAGCAGAGTCCTGGAAGGTGCATGGGAGTTCGCCCAACCAGTCTACATGTGTTTTGTGGACTTGGAAAAGGCGTTCGACCGTGTCCCTCGGGGAATCCTGTGGGGGGTGCTCCGGGAGTATGGGGTACCGGACCCCCTGATAAGGGCTGTTCGGTCCCTGTACAACCGGTGTCAGAGCTTGGTCCGCATTGTTGGCAGTAAGTCGAACCCTTTTCCAGTGAGACTTGGACTCCGCCAGGGCTGCCCTTTGTCACCGATTCTGTTCATAACTTTTATGGACAGAATTTCTAGGCGCAGCCAGGGTTTTGAGGGGGTCCGGTTTGGTGGTCTCAGGATTGGGTCACTGCTTTTTGCAGATGATGATGTCCTGTTTGCTTCATCAGGCCGTGATCTTCAGCTCTCTCTGGATCGGTTCGCAGCTGAGTGTCAAGCGGCTGGGATGGGAATCAGCACCTCCAAATCCGAGACCATGGTCCTCAGCCGGAAAAGGGTGGAGTGCCCTCTCAGGGTTGGGAGCGAGATCCTGCCTCAAGTGGAGGAGTTCAAGTATCTCGGGGTCTTGTTCACGAGTGAGGGAAGAATGGAGAGTGAGATCGACAGGCGGATCGGTGCGGCGTCCGCAGTGATGCGGGCTCTACATCGGTCTGTCATCGTGAAAAAGGAGCTGAGCCATAAGGCAAAGCTCTCAATTTACCAGTCGATCTATGTTCCTACCCTCACCTATGGTCATGAGTTATGGGTAGTGACCGAAAGAACGATATCGCGAATACAAGCGGCTGAAATGAGTTTTCCTCCGCAGGGTGTCTGGGCTCTCCCTTAAAGATAGGGTAAGAAGCTCAGTTATTCCGGGAGGGGCTCAGAGTAGAGCCGCTGCTCCTCCGCATCGAGAGGAGTCAGATGAGGTGGCTCGGTCATCTGATCAGGATGCCTCCTGGACGTCTCCCCGGTGAGGTGTTCCGGGCACGTTCAACCGGGAGGAGGCCCCGGGGAAGACCCAGGACATGCTGGAGGGACTATGTCTCCCGGCTGGCCAGGGACCGCCTCGGGATTCTCCCGAAAGAGCTAGAAGAAGTGGCCGGGGAGAGGGAAGTCTGGGTTTCTCTGCTGAAGCTGCTGCCCCCGCGACCCAACCTCGGATAAGCGGAAGAGGATGGATGGATAGATGGATTCTATCAGTCACATTCATGCTCCCCTCGATATGACACTGTTAGTTTTCAAATAAAGACTTGCTGTAACAGAGGTGAACTCGGATGCGGGTTCTACATCAGAGAAAGAGAACAGAAGCCCTCCCCGTAAGAAACATCCACTCACACATAAGAACAACGGAGCTGCAACAGGTGTAAAGGCAAAATATGGCACCATTTGGATGCAGCAGGAGGTTTGGTGTCATCCTGCCATTGAATCTGCCAAACGTATGTCCTTCAACGAAACAGCAGGGCTTGCAGAGCTTGCCAAAGTATCGTGCAAAAGCCTGTTTGTGATTATGTTTTGTGATGGTCGATTTCATTTATATGTTACTTATATAAAGCCAGATTGAATATTATTTACCTATTTACCTTGATTTATTTACTTATCTTCCTACAGCGTAAAGTCACAAGTGGACTGCAGAGATTCCTGTGTTTGATTGACACTGGCATGCTGACAAAGTACATGTGCAATATCATTCCTTATTCAGGAAAAGATCCCAGTCGTCCCCAGGAGAAAGACTTTCAGAGACATAAAGCTTATGGTGTTGTTTTTGGACAAAAGCAGAACCATAGCAACAGTTGCGTAAAGTGCGACAAGAGCTTCCACCTGCAGCTAAAGTCATTTGCATAATGAAGTAGCATTGCACATGTACTTTGTCAGCATGCCCGTGTCGATCAAACACAGGAAGCTCTGCAGTCCACTTGTGACTTAACACTGTAGGAAGATAAGTAAATAATTTAAGGTAAATACGTAAATAAAATTCAATCTGCCTTTTATATAAGTAACATATACAGTAAATGTAAGACTATCACAAAACATAATCACAAACAGGACTTTGCATGATACCTTGTCGAGCTCTGTAAGCCCTGCTGTTTCGTTGAAGGACATGCGTTTGGCAGATTCACTAGCAGGATGACACCCAACCTCTTGCTGCATCCAAACAGTGCCATTTTTCGCCTTTAGACCTGTTGGTCTTATGTGTGAGTGAACGTTTCTTGTGGGGAGGGCTTCTGTTCTCTTTCTCCAATGTAAAACCCTCATCCTCATCTGAGTTCACCTCTGTTATAGCACCTCTTTATTTGAAAACTAGCAGTGTCAGATTGGGGTGAGTGTGAATGTGACAGAGAGAATAAAAGTGAATAATGAAGCAAAACACTTACTTTTACAAGTACCACAAATTTACACCTGCTGTTACAGACTCAAATAAATTAATTGTATGTTTCTTATTCTATAATAGTAGTAATAAATAGCTGCTCACTACTCAAAACAGTTAATGGATAATAGCCCCGGAATTGATCCCGCAACCTCTCGATTTGGAGACAGCAGTTCTTACCTCTGCACCAGCCAAGCAGATGTGTATGTGGGTGTGTGTGTCGTAGTGCTGGGCGGTATACCGGTTCATACCAAAAACCATTTTTTATTTTTGTTACGATATGGATTTTTCTTATACCGGAACACCGGTTTAAATAGCCTAAACAACATTCGGAACGTGGCACAGCGGGAAACTGTTTAAGGGGGACCTTTTTCACTGGTGCACCGCAAAATTCGCATCCAACAGAGTACATGTTAGTGGAGGTATTGAGCGGTGAAAATGGACAGGGAACATTCTGAAACTGAAGCTGTAGCAGACGAAAGTTGAACATGATAACACAGAAGAACTTTTGACGAAAAAAGGTGCTGTGTCTGTTATCTGTAGATACTTTGGTTTTAAAAGGTCGGATGTGGAGCATTATTTTCAAATGTATGAATACTGTTTCTATACTACTGGATAATACTGCAAGCCAAGTTGTACTTGTTTTATTTTATTTTTTTTCAATACTGTGTAATGCATCTGGTTACTGTGTAATACTGTGATGGTGCCGGTCCCCTACAGACTCCCTCTTCCCAAATGGGAGTCTGTTGAACCAACACTGTTGATAGTTATGACCGAGATGAGCTGAGAAATCTCATTGAAGCCAGGGGATGTTGGAAAGTGCTCAAGTGCTTTTGTTAAAAACAGTCAAAGTAAAACCAAAAGTGTCCGTTGGACAGTGTTCAGAAAAATACAGTACCCAAATAAATAGCAAATCCATAAAGCCAGTGAAATGTGGGGATAAAATCCATAATAAATATATCCGTTAAAATGCAGTCTCTCTCCTTGCCCGATCGCAGCACACCACCTTCTGTCTCCACGGCTCACCCTTCACTGGCGTTGCTGACGGAGCCTTTGCAGCACGAACTGCTTTCTGCCAACCCCTGTTTTGGCTGCCGCCACACTGCGTAGCCAGACCGTCCGAGGTCGGCACACCTCCCGTCTTCCTTCGTGCTCACTCAGTCACTCCTCAGATCCATTTGGAGGTCTTACATTTTGCTCGCCCCACTCCACACGCTTACTCAGTGGGGTGAACCAGCCCCTAGATCACCTAAGCCTGCACTCCCTCACGGAGCCCCAGCTCGTGCTGCCTTCTCCTTCCTGGTGTCTGGATCGTCTCCCATGACTGCCTTTTCCCTTCTTTAACCTCCTTGTGTTCTATCTTTTCTTTTTTCCTTCCCCCATCCTGCCGGCCCATAAATATACGTCTCCGTCCGTGGGCTCAGTGCCTTATTCACACGCCACACTAAGCCGATGAAGCAATTGAGAAAGATCAGATGCGACTCGCCCCAATCACCTCATCAACTCCCTGCGGTCGAGCAATCACGCCCACGAAGACAGACACGGCGAACTGGATTTAAAAACGGACCATTTTTTTTTTTGTTTTTTTTGACCCACTAAACAACAAATAGTATTATAAATGCAAGTTGAAGTTTTATTATTTATTATATATATATATATATATATATATATATATATATATATATATATATATATATATATATATATAAATAAATATATAATATAATATAGCTTAGCTTGAAGCAAGGCCTATATTAATGCAATTTGCCTTAATGACGGTTCAGTTGGTAAAGATGTCATCTCCAAGTTGCAGTTGTTTTATTTTAGTTTGGTGAATACTGTGTAATGTACCTGGACTTGAAGTTTTGATGTAATAGTATTATTACTGGAAGTTGCACTATTATTTATTTTATTGTTATTATTTATTATATTATGCAGTTTAATGATGGTAAAGTTGTTTAAAAAGTCACTTTAACATGTCAGTGGACAGAGATTGTTAACATTAACAAAGTGTAGTTGGTTTACAAAAAATATTTGCCATTTATTCCTTTTCTAAGACATGTTCAATGCAATACAACTAAATGCCTCTTTGGATGGTTGACAATTTGTTGTCAAAGTTTTAGTTTAAGCGGTTTGCAAAATTTGTTCAATAAAAAGGTTCTATATTTTGACAGCAACTGTCATGCAGTGTGATTCCTTCTCTTCATTAGTGCCCCCCCCCCCCTTTGAAAACTATCACTTTATGGAGCCATGCAAACCTGTATTAATACTTGTGTGCACATTAAAATGTTTTTTTGTACAATGTACAATTCTCATGACAGTGGAATAGGTTATTCTTAGCCAGTCTACTGCAGTAATTGCAGTGGAAAATGTGATTAACTCATGCATGGGAAAAAAATACCGTCGAATACCGTGAAACCGGTACAATCTTGAAAAATACAGTGATATAGAATTTTGGTCATACCGCCCAGCACTAGTGTGTCGTATCCTGTCACAATTTCTTTTACTTTGGTTAAATTCTTGGGAAAAAAGCGCACTTGTTTTGTTATATGTGTCTTTTGTGAAAGTGTTTATTTAATATTTGGACATCAGTCTTCACACATTATACACTTCATGTCAGCATTTGGCCAATTATTAGTAGAACATGAAGTTTCTTTTCTAGTTATGTGTTCAGCATTTCTTGCCTTACATTTCCTGTCATCCTACATTTACACAGATCGTTGTAGACACAGAACACACATGAAATGTTGTGTTCCAAATAATGATATATTATTTACCCTATACAATTCAAGGCACCTCACACCCAGATAAACAGACTTGAGCTGGGAGAACTTTGTGTATGACTGAAGCTGCGTTGATGGGGAGGATGGGATAGTAGGCTGCCTGCTGCCGGTGCCGATTGACACATTTGCAAAACAAAAGATGCTGATGAGGAGGTACGAGGGAATTGGATTACAAGTTATTTCGTAGGCTTCAGGTATTCTAGTGTTAGATTTTTGTCCAGAATGATGTTAATTTGGTGCACGGCCAAAACATACGACCCAATGAGACTGGAGCTCAATTCCAATGTTTGCCGGTTGGATCTTGCCCTGGAAACATTTTGGACAATTTTAAACAAGATAGATGTGCTTGAGAAAAGATTTTCAGCTGAATAATTGTATGCTTTGTACATATGGATCTAGAGTGAATTCTGTGCATGGTCGAGAGGTTGAGTTCTTTTCATATAAATATACTGGAGAATATAACTGGACAAATCCGCTCGAATGGTACACGCAGACCTCATAAGCGGGGCCTGGGACAGTCGCCCCACTTGCCACCCCCAAATGCCGCTCTTGTCTGCAGGACAACCTGACGAACCCCACACGATTCCCCTGCCACTCACCTTTGGCCCTTGCAAGGAGACGTTGTCAATCGGGCTGCTCCTACTCCAGTGCTCTCAGTAGGAGCGCCCCTTTCACTACCTTCAGCTCCCGTGGTCCTGAGGCTCACTCCATAAACTCGGTCGCTCTCGCTCTCTCTCTGCCTCTCTGTGTTCCTTTTAATGTCCTTCATGTTATTAGTGTACCTCTCTGTCACTGGCCAGTCTGTTTTCACCTTTCCTCTGATCTGTGTTCTTTTTTCCCCTTCGCACTCGTGTATCCCCTTTTAAAACAGGGATGTGGCAAAGCTGCAACCATCAGCAGCTCCAAGTGCCAATTAGGGTTACGTGCGATCCTGCACCTGTGTACTAAGTGCAAGGCCGTCAGCACCCGCAGTGCACACGGAAAACCGCTTTTACCATGTTACATCCCCACACACGAGTGTGGCAATTAGAACTATTTTTTTATTAAAATGGCCACCTTTCTCAGCTGCAGACCAAACTTTACCTCAGGAGGGACAACATCAGAATCGAAGGTCTCCCTGAAAAACATGAAAGTCCAAACCTAGTGAAATTCACAGCTGAACTATTCTCTAAAATAACTGGAAATTGGACACTGAAATTTCAGCAGCCTACTGTATATGTGGATCGAATGCCTCAAAACCAAGAAGCCTGATTGTCTGTCTGCTTCAACAAACTACACGCTAATGAAAATTTGATGTTTCTTCTGAGACTGAAAGAGGAAACTATATTTGGAAAAAAAAAACGCATTTGTGTTTTCCCAGATTCCTCCTCTGCAACAGCTGCTAAATGTGCTGCATTCTACAGCATTAAACAGTGCCCACAAAGAGCTAAAATCAGATACAATCTCTTGTACCTTGTTGAAATGAAAGTAGTTATTGAAGGTCAGTTTTACATTTTTAGCTCTCTGGATGAAGCAGAAAACCTTCTTGGTTTTAATATTTGACTTCTTTCTCTCAATCAGGAGGTTTTTGACAGGGTGTTCCATGATTGTTTGTGGTGTTTAGTTTCAAATCTGGATTTATTTTGAAGATCAAGATGTTCTATAGTGATATTCAAAGTGTGCTAAAGATCAATGGTGGTCTTAAAACTTCATTTAAAGTGCGTCAGGGGATTAGACCCTTGTTCTTTGTTGGATATATTATATTCCCTGGCTATTAAGCCTACTGTTAATGGAATTACAGACAGTAAGTAGGGGGATTGTTTGTTCTTGGGTGTCCCCTACTCTCAGTTTTCTGTGAAGATGAAATTATGGTGCTGATTGAAAGCCAAAAAGACATTGACAGGATGCTTCAGGTTTTCAAAAGATTCGAGCAAGTGTTTTCTGTAAGTGTGAACTGGATTAAGAGCTCAGCAGTGTGAACTATGTGTGGACTAAAGGAGGTCTGAAAATCTGGAAGTATTTCCCAGAGATGAGACTTCTGAGACAAAGACATTGGAATGAGTACTAGACATTGTTAGAGGACTTTTAAAGGGTTGGCAGTGGTTATTGCCACAGCTCTCCTACAGATGGAGGAATTTGATTATTAATAACTTAGTCGCCGCAGGTCTGTGGCATAAGGGGCATAAATTAAAAAGAGTCAGTTCTGCCTGTGAGTTTTAGAAACATACCACATCTCTATTATGTATGTACTAGTCATTTTGCCCGTTACAATAATGGGCGCCAGAACAGTAGTGCATAAACATTAGTAGGAACAGTCTATATTAAATGGCAAGGGACTTTGACCTCATTCTTTTTGTTGGTCGTATTTTTCTTTCTTTCAGCCTTTCTTTTGTTGATGTTTACTTGATGAGCTGACCGTTCTTCGTGGGCTGCCGCCGTGTATTGTGTGTCTTTAATTTTCTGTGACAGTAATACTGTCTTGTACGGCTCTATTCAATAAGGGCGCGCACAAAAAGGCAAGCTTTTTGTGCACGCCCTTATTGAAGGATGCCTGTGTGCGCCCTTATTGAAGGATACCGTCTTATACGTCCGCTGGCTTGTACGTCCGTAATATACCTTTAATTTTCTCTGGCGGTAATACAGGCGTGCGCGTCGGTAATATGCCTTTAATCTCCTCTGACAGTAATACTGGCTTGTATGTGGCTGTAATATGCGTCACTGTATTGTGTACCTTTAATTTCCTCTCGCAGTAATACTGGTTTGTATTTCCGTAAAACGCCTCTAACTTTCTCTGACAGTAATATCGCGCATCGCACCGTGCCCCGCGCATGCGCACTTCACGAGAAGACACCCACACACGGACACCTGGACGCACATAAGGATTTTATATATATATAGATGTATGTATGTATGTATGTATGTATGTATGTATGTATGTATGTATATTGTCACAAACTCCACAAAGCGCCATAGCAAGGTTTGGGGCAGCCACCCATATATTTGGTTTCCTGGCTGCAAATTGCAAATAAATGATAGCACTGATGTGCACAGAACCGAGTCCAAAACAGAACTGAGGGAATAGGGAAAAGGTGGAGGCTTTTAAAGGGGAAGACAGGAAGTAAGGTCAAAGGGGTCGGGCTCATAAGGGTCTTTAGCCATAGGCTTGAGCCTGGACGTGACATCACAGGGGCCGGAGCCAGCAAGGTCTTCTTCCATAGGCTCGGACCCGGAAGTGATGTCAAGCATAGAACAGTGTATTGTTCAATAGGTGGTCTGCCATATCTCGCACTTTGACAAAGTGATCCATGGTCCAAAACAGTTTGAGAACCACTGTTCTAAATTGGTGAAAGCAAGAAACAGGAGAACATGTCATATATTAATCACAATAAACATTACAAGCATATGAGTTTTATTTATACTCTTGCACATTACATTATCTCCTAATTATCTTCATATGAAGCCCAATTGCAATTTAATCAGCATCCTTAATTCAGGAGCATCTTCAATATTTCTCCCATGTTGTGCTCTGATGCCAGTTGTTGATCAGGTTCTATATCTGTCTCCTATTCTTCAACTTATGACAAACTATGATATGCCACTGATGTTGACTTAGACTTCAGTGGCTCTTTAAAGGTATTTTTTTCTATTCCCTTTGTTTTCCTGAAAATGTACTCATTGCTTTTAAAAGTTGCACCAGGATTCTTAAAAGATAGGATATCACAAGTATTAATTAAAAAAATGCAACAATAAGCACCACTTCCAGCATAAGCAGGATCTGAAGTATTCATCCACCATAAGAGGACAAGACCAATTTTGTAAGCATGATTTGCGTTTGTCCTGTAGATGACTGGTGTGCTTTCCTGGACAGATCTCTACCTACAATCTTTGACTGAAAAATACAGTTTTGAAAAATCTTTGCGTTAATAAATGATGTATCCTTTATTTATAGGAGAAAGGTATCAATGAAAAACCTAAAAGAAAGAAAAGAATAGCTCCTCGTGACTATAAGGAATGGGATAAGTAAGTTCATGAAATTTGCATTATCACATTAAATTTTTAGAACTGTAACATACTGTATGCACTGTACTGCACTGTAACTGTACTATAGAACTCTAACAGAAAGTTAAGAAAAAAAACTTAGAATTGATTTACTGTATTATGTCTGAAAGTCAATTTTTATATGTAGCATTTTTTTATACTGAAAAATTTTAGCTTGAAAAGTAAGAAATGTTATTTATATTTTCACCATGACTTAATCTAGCATAGTCATTGTTTTTTTTTTTTAATAAATTGTTTATATGCGCAAATTTATATTTCGAACAATGAATGCATTAGAAAGAGAAAGAAGTAAATATGAATTACCTCCCATACAAATGTATGTAAACCACAAGTTGTATTAGTTCATTACAGTAAGTATAACCAGGGACTAAAATAGTTTGGGTTTTTCATTGGTTCACCTGCTGCTAATGATCAGTATATTGTAAAGTAATCTATCTATCTATCTATCTATCTATCTATCTATCTATCTATCTATCTATCTATCTATCTATCTATCTATCTATCTATCTATCTATCTATCTATCTATCTATCTATCTATCTATGTGAAGGGGGCTGCAATATAAAGGTAAGAAACTAAATTTGGTATTGCTCGTTTACTTCTCACTATACATACAGTGTATAGTATAATACACTATGATATGTGGAGACCTCAGACATCTTCATAAAGGATTTTCAGACCACACCCTAGTATTTTCAGAACTCTCTTGTCACAACTTATGGCTGTGTTCATACTTCAACAACATAACAGACTCTGAATAGCAATGGCATTTGTGTGGAGGGTAGCCAGTAGAAAAACATTTTCTTGTTAAAAAAAAAACACTGCTTGTATTTTCCTTATGATTATATATTGTAGAGTGTCTTTTTGACCAAAATAAAACACAATATTTAGTTAAAATGTAACACTACTAACAAAACACTACTAATGAAATGCTGTCACAAGGGGGTGGGAGTGTTTTAGGGCTGCTCAGATGACTGTGGATCTATAAAACCTGGTGTCCCTGAAAGAACTGTACATTCATAGTTACACCAAAATATCAGGCCTTCTGTTTGACATTTGTAAATAAGTGTATTCTCCAGCATGACCATGATCCTAAACGTTCCAATAAATCTACTAAAAATTAACCACAAAAAAAAATTTTTAGGTTTCAAAATGACAGATTTAAAGTAACAGATGGCAATGTAATAGAACTGCAGAATCCAGTTCTTTACAATAATAGACAACAAGTCTGAAACATTTCAAGCAATTTTGTAAGTAGCAATAGGTAAAAGTGCCTCAGTGCTAATGTGGAAGAGTCATTGGTTTCATGAGGAAATATTTGATTGGAAATTGTCTTTTTGTATTACTTTTGGTGATCAAGCCGAAAATCAGTTTATCCTAGATTTACAGGTGCTGGTCATAAAATTAGAATATAATGACAAAGTTGATTTATTTCAGTAATTCCATTCAAAAAGTGAAACTTGTATATTAGATTCATTCATTACACACAGACTGATGTTTAATCGAATGTTTATTTCTTTTAATTTTGATTATAACTGACAACTAATGAAAGTCCCAAATTCAGTATCTCGGAAAATTAGAATATTGTGAAAAGGTTCAATATTGAAGATACCTGGTGCCACACGCTAATCAGCTAATTAACTCAAAACACCTGCAAAAGCCTTTAAATGGTCTCTCGGTCTAGTTCTGTAGGCTACACAATCATGGGGAAGACTGCTGACTTGACAGTTGTCCAAAAGACGACCATTGACACCTTGCACAAAGAGGGCAAGACACAAAAGGTCATTGCTAAAGAGGCTGGCTGTTCACAGAGCTCTGTGTCCAAGCACATTAATAGAAAGGCGAAGGGAAGGACAAGATGTGGTAGAAAAAAAGTGGACAAGCAATAGGGATAACCACACCCCGGAGAGGATTGTGAAACAAAACCCATTCAAAAATGTGGGGGAGATTCACAAAGAGTGGACTGCAGCTGGAGTCAGTGCTTCAAGAACCACCACGCACATCATTTCATTTTCCAACAGGACCTGGCACCTGCACACAGTGCCAAAGCTACCAGTACCTGGTTTAAGGACCATGGTATCCCTGTTCTTGATTGGCCAGCAAACTCGCCTGACCTTAACCCCATAGAAAATCTATGGGGTATTGTGAAGAGGAAGATGCAATACGCCAGACCCAACAATTCAGAAGAGTTGAAGGCCACTATCAGAGCAACATGGGCTCTCATAACACCTGAGCAGTGCCACAGACTGATCGACTCCATGCCACGCCGCATTGCTGCAGTAATTCAGGCCAAAGGAGCCCCAACTAAATATTGAGTGCTGTACATGCTCATACTTTTCATGTTCATACCTTTCAGTTGGCCAACATTTCAAAAAATCCTTTTTTTGCATTGGTCTTAATTGATATTCTAATTTTACGAGATACTGAATTTGGGACTTTCATTAGTTGTCAGTTATAATCATCAACATTAAAAGAAATAAACATTTGAAATACATCAGTCTGTGTGTAATGAGTGAATCTAATATACAAGTTTCACTTTTTGAATGGAATTACTGAAATAAATCGACTTTGTCATGATATTCTAATTTTATGACCAGCACCTGTATGTTCTTTGTTCATTATCTGTTTTTGTTTGTGGGGTTTATTTATTTGGTGTTGTCTTTACGCAGAACACAGTCCTTTCATTATGTATCAGATCAACATTGGACATTCTTTTGCACCGCACACAAAATTAATAAATTTCGAGAAGGCTATTCCCTAGATATTTATCCATATCATCATCTGGTAACTAGACTGTATGTTTGAATTGTGTTCTATTGGTGGGGTGCATGTTATATTAGGTTTGATTGTGTCCTGGCTTAGCGGCTCAGGGCTGCTGCAATACTGAAAACTAGGTTTAATTAACAAAGGATGTTCTTATAAAATGGCATGTTTTTAAAAGTACAATACAGATTCTCTTTCCTTATGTCTATCTGCCTGTTTCCCTTTGACACCAATGAACCCATTACTCTTTTTGTTTAACTGTGGAAAAATTATTTTTTTAATGCACTCACACCTGGACATTTTTTAAACAAAAGAAATTACTGTTTTTCTAGGAAATTCAAGGAAAAGATGATTTCAGAATGCTAAATGTTATTATACAGCTGTGTTAACAGTTTCTGTCTTGGGCTTCCCAATGACTGTTAGAACAATTTTCACAAGAACAGGCCATTCAGCCCAACAAAGTTTGTTAATCATATTCACCTAATTTCTCCAAAATTACATCAAATTAGTTTTTGAAGGTACTGCTTGCTAATTTTGAACACTTTGATCATGTTACCTCCTAATCTTTTTCTTCATCTTCTTCCTCTTCATCTTTTCAACGTCTATGTGGGGTTGATGTTTTATACTGTAGGTTTCAGTATGATTTTTATGGCCAGATGTCTTTCCTGACACCCACTCTAGCATTGGTTACCAGTTCTTGCAAAAAAACCACTAAAGTAATTTCAAAGCATCCATCCATCCATCCATTTTCCAACCCGCTGAATCCGAACACAGGGTCACGGGGGTCTACTGAAGCCAATCCCAGCCAACACAGGGCACAAGGCAGGAACCAATCCCGGGCAGGGTGCCAACCCACCGCAGGACACACACAAACACACCAAGCACACACTAGGGCCAATTTAGAATCACCAATCCACCTAACCTGCATGTCTTTGGACTGTGGGAGGAAACCGGAGCGCCCGGAGGAAACCCATGCAGACTCGGGGAGAACATGCAAACTCCACGCAGAGAGGACCCGGGAAGCGAACCCGGGTCTCCTAACTGCGAGGCAGCAGCGCTACCACTGCGCCACCGTGCCACCCAATTTCAAAGCATTCATAAGTAATTCATAATATTATTTATAAGATCTTCTTCTTCTGTTTAGGCTACTCCCATTAGGGGTTGCCACAGCGGATCATAATATTATTTATTATTAATAAGGTAAAATGTAAAAAAACATGCTATACAATGTTAATTACACACTATTAGATTAGCATCCGAACAAACCAGCCTGAACAACATTTCCTGGAAACTGCATGGTACTCTGCTATACACCGTTTCCCAATAAGACTGAAATAACTTTTTTATTGAGTTTGTTATAAACATAATGTGTAATGACATATAGAGTAGTAATTGTTCTTTCAAGGAAATGTGGCATTTGTTATGAAAGTTAAGGAGGTTATGACTCCACTTCATTTGTAAAGTAATTGCATTCAAGCTGGACCTGTCATTGCATACATGTAATTCTTACAAGGATTAAAGAGTGGGGAAGTCGCATGATGCTCCATGGTAATGGCTGCTTATGGCTTCTTCACCTTGCTTTAACTGGAACCCTCCTTTGAATAGTAGTTGTGATATATGTTACTGCCAAAGTTGCTAAGTTTTCTTCTTACCTTACACACTAAGCTCATCATGTTCAAGACATGACGTATGACAGTTACATTTATCCTTACGCACATTAACCATTCATGGATATGGAATGATTGTAACACCAAGGATCATTGAAGGGTAGATTCTTTGAAAGTACAGCCTCTGGCCATATTATTCATAGATTTGATCTGGGTAATCATTTTTATGCAGGTAATGCTCAACTCTATTTTTATGTTAAAACTGAAACTTTATTTGAGCTTCCTCAGCTCACAACTTGTCTCGGTGAAATTAAAACCAGGATGGAGCAGAAGTCTTTAAAATGAAATTGCAACAAAACTGAACTCCTGCAAACTGGCACTAAAGCAGAATTTAAAACAATGAGCTGCTTTTCAGTCACACTTGATCTCATCAGACCACCTTCTAATGCAAGGAATCTTGGTGTTATTTTTTTAATTCCTCCCTTTCTTATTCCACCCACATAAACCACATTAAGAAACTTTCTTACTATCACCTCTGTAACATATCCTGTGTTCTCTCATTCCTCTACTTTTCTAATGCTGAGAAACTTGTCCATGCTTTTATCACATCCCACATAGATTATTGTAACTCCCTACTGGCAGGTGCCCCTTCAAATCTTATATCACAGCTCCAGTTGATTTAAAACTCTGCTGTAAGAGTCCTTACACTAACCAGCAACAGTGAGCACGTAACAACCATCCTACTTTGCCTTCACTGGCTCCCTGCCTCTTACAGGACTGAATATAAAATTCTACCAATAACCTACAAAGCTTTAAATGGCCTCTACTGTTCATCCACTAAGGTCCCCTGATTCTGGCAATCTTGTTGTGCCCACACTAACGTGCACTCTATGGATGACCGTGCCTTCAGCTGTTGTGGGGAACAGCCTGGGCACAGACAGGCAGACATCGTTTTGTCACCCAACACGTTTATTATACAACTATTATTTACAATTATTGTGCCACACAACCCACAGACTCCCCCAAAGTCCAGGCCAATACCACAATGCCTTTCCTTCAGACCGCCTCCTTCTCTCTCCTTCCAGACCTCGTCCTCTTCCACCCGACTCCAGCCTCGAATGAAGGGAGGCGGCCCCTTTTATCACTACCCGGATGTGCTCCAGGTGTGCACCGGCCACCCCGCGGAAGTGCCGGCTGTCCTTCCGGAAGCACTCCGGGTGTTCCCTCTCTTCTCCCCAGTACTTCCTGGTGTGGCGGAAGCACTGGGGTCCAGGGTCCTTCAGGCAGGGGGACGCCCCCTGGCGGTGACCACGGGCCCCTACCCTGTACCCGTTGCCCCCAATACAACCAGGGTGGACGCCCCCTCATGGTCTGGAGGAGGAATGAGCCCTCCTCCTGTTTTCCTGGGCGTCCCGGATGGGGTGCCACACTGTATAGTGTCCATACTTTGGAATGACCTCCCAAAATTAATTGGATCAGCTGACTCAATTCATTCCTTTCAAGTAACAATTTGAAACTCATCTGTTTATGAAGGCTTTTTAACTTACGCTAACATTCTGCCCCTTTCAGTTTACCTCTCAGTCCTGATGCTCAGGATAATTTGTGTGTGTGTTATATCACAAATTTATGTTATTTGTTCAAGCTTTTTTCTACTATTGAATTTAGTATTTTACTCTGGTTTACTGTCTTTTATTGTTTTTAATGCTTTGTATATCCCGTATTTATCCATTTTAGTGTTCTATGCAAAATATTTATATGCAATTTTGCATATACCGTGCTGTTCTTTCTGAAACTATGTGAAATACCTTGAGAATGGGTAAGGCACTATATAAATAACATTTATTATTATTATTATATGGGTGTGAGATATGGAAATTTGGGTAGATTTCTCTCTTAACATAATTTCTTTTTTGTATACCGAAAAAAGTGTATACAGTAGCTAGATAGTTGAATTTGGAGTGTAAAACTGTTCATAAGATCAAAAACGTTTGTCTATATAAAGATCTCTGTGTCTTTGTCCCCAGAGTTTTCCATAGGTTAATTACTGAGTGGAGATGAGAAGGGTGAAAAAGGTGATTATTATGTATTGGAACAGATGAGAGCTTGGAATCTCTACCTTGGAATGTGTCCTGCATTGTTTCCATATTTTAAAACCATGGTGGACAACTCAATTCCTGGTGTTTGCTGATAATTAGTATTGATTGTAGCACAGAGCAGGACATACAAAGATTTATAACATTATTTTCCATTGCAAGCCAGAACATTGTAAATTCACGAATTTCTGCCAATTACCAAAAATGTATTTTTACTCCTCAGTGGTAACTTTAAAAGTTAAGTGATGCCATGCCACCTTTGCTTTAGATCTTTGTAGAGATGCCTTTTGAATGCAAGGCCATTTCGAATTCCTGATGAGTGATGTTATGATTGATCTAATTTCTTAAAGAATGATTTTTTGAATGTATAAATGGATGCTCTGGAACAGATAGCGCAGATTCAGGAGGATGTTCATTTTGCCAGCGTTTATTCTCTTTGCTAAGGTGAGATGAAGAGTTAACATCTATCCACCAGACGCTGAAAAGCTGCAGGTTCCCCGTGTAACCCGAATCGAAGGACACAATACTGCCAATGTCCGCTAGGAGTACTAAACGCGGTCTTAACCTTCGATGAATCCGTTAAAGGAATTTGCCAGTACCCCTTAGTCATGTCAAGTGTGGTCAAAAACTTATTTTGGCCAAGCCTCTTGAGGAGGTCGTCCACTCGGGGCATTGGATAAGCATCAAATTGGGATACTTGATTAAGCCAACGGAAGTCATTGCAAAACCTCCAACTCCCATCAGGCTTATTAACCAATACAATTTGGCTGGACCAGGGACTATAACTTTCCTCTATTACTCCTAGTTCCGGCATACACTTGATTTCAAGTTCCACCTCTATCTTCTTTGCCTCGGGAAGTTGGTAGGGCCGCTCTCTGATAACCCCGGGTGCTGTCACTATGTCATGCACAATCAGAGAGGTCCTTCCGGGTTTTTTACTCACCACCTCTGGTATGGACAGGATAGCTGCTTCCAGTTCCCATCTCTGGTTAGAGTTTAACTCTGTACCAAAATTAAGGTTGATGGTGTGAGCAAAGAATGAACTGGACTGAGCAGAGGTGGGATCAGAATCCCTTTCCTTCCATGGCTTCAGCAGGTTCACATGATAGATCTGCTCGCTTGGTCAACGATTGGGTTGTTTCACCAAATAATCGACGAGTCCTTTCCTCTCCTTAATTTCATAAGGTCCTTGCCAGTGGGCAAGTAATTTTGAGTGGGAGGTGGGAACTAAGACCATGACACGATCTCCCGGGTGGAACTCTCGGAGGGTTGTATCACGATCATAACGGGCCTGTGCTGCTTGCGCTTTGTGACATTTTAGAAAAGGTCTAATTCTTCCAAATCGATCATGTAACTGCACGATATACTCCAATATATTGGTAGAGGGAAGGGCCTCTCCTTCCCATCATTCTTTCAAAATATCCAATAATCCCCAAGGTTGTCATCCATATAACAATTCAAAAGGCGTAAACCCCGTAGAGGCTTGTGGGACTTTCCGATAGGCAAAGAGTATGAGGGGGAGGAACTGATCCCAGTTCCTCCTGTCCTCGCTGACCACCTTGTGAAGCATTTGCTTGAGAATCTGATTAAATCCCTCCACCAGACTGTTGGTTTGAGGATGATACACCACGGTTTTTAAGTGTTTTATTTTAAATAACTTGGCAACTTCCCTGAACGCCTCCGAGGTGAATGGCGCCCCTTGATCCATAAGGACCTCTTTAGGAATGCCGACACGCGCAAAGACTCCTACAAGTTCACATGCGATTATTTTCGACGTGGCTGAGCACAGGGGAACAGCCTCCAGATATCAAGTAGCATAATCAACGAGGACTGATATATATATTTATGTCCTCGGGCTGAGGGCTGTAAGGGTCCTACAATGTCGACCCCAATTCTCTCAAAGGGAACATCAATTAATGGAAGTTGAATGAGAGGATCTCTGTCCCTCCTAGGAATTTGCCGTAATTGACAATCTGGACAAGAGACGCAAAAACGGCGAAGGTTTTTTCGGGAGTAGTAATTGGTACACCGCTTTTATTATCTGACCAGTCCCGTCCGAGAATCACAGTGAAAAGTGGATGCTGGAGGACCGCCAAGGTAATTTTTTTCAGCGATCCTCCATAGCTAATGAAACATTGGATGGTTTTATATTTACGGGTTGCCCCATGTACACATGTAATACAGGTCGTTGTTTTTATCCACTGTCGCGGTAGTACATATCGGCGAGCAACAATGGAAATGTTAACTACCGGTATCAAGGAGTGCTTCTACTTTTTATCCATTAACTATTACTACTCCCGTATATGTTAGCGTTAGGGGGTTGACAAGTGCACATAAATCGCCTCTTCCCATCCACCTGCATCCCTCCTTGTCCCCTGGCAGTTTATTCGCCCCAAGGTCCGGGAACTTTGGAACAGGCTCCGGTTTATATGAAAGAGACCTAGTTTGTGTGACGTAATCCCCATGAAATCCACTAGAGGACCGTTCTGCTCCCTCAGATTGTGAGGCCAATTTAGATTTTTCCAGGAGCTTTATAAGCTACTCCATGTTGTGGAATTTTCCCCAGGCCGGCTGGGCAACATTTTTAGGGAGTCCTTTTAATAGCACAAAACAGGCAACCTGCTGCACTATTTGAAAAGGTGTTAATCTAAACGGCCTTAGCCAATGGGATGTTTGCTCCCAGAGAGCTTCTGCCTGCTCCCAGGTAGATCGCTCTGGATCTAACTCCCAGTTTTTTTAATATTCTTACCTGCTGGCCTGGGGAAAGCCCATTTTTATCTGGGATCTTAACCTCAATGGGTGGCTCAGCTCTCTCCTCTGAGAGAACATAATAAGCCCCCTTTGTTTCCTCCATAGGAACCAGTGCACGTCTATAAATCTCATCCATATTCTTCCTTTGAGAAAATACTAGCCCGGTTTCGTATTTAGGAAGCGGAGCCTGCCCCAAGTTACTCCTAATCCCCGAACAGACTCCCCACCAGGAAACTCTGCCCCAGTACTTTCTCACCTGATCAATTCTTTGGTCCTGTCCCGTTTTCTTTCGGGAACCACCATCCTGCCGACTACGCCACTCTGATAGTAATGAGACTTCAGACATCATAAAGATTTGGGGCAGCCACCCGTATATTATTTACCAGCTGAAAAAGTTTAGTGTTTGTTCACAAGACAGAGTCCAAAACAGAACTGATTATTTGGAGGTAAGATGGCGGTTTTAAGGGCTGGGAAAGGAAATGATGTCATCTAGTCCGGTGCCGGAAGTGACGTCATCAGAGGCACCGGAGCCGGAAGTGATATCATCAGAGGCACCGGAACCTGGTGAGATTTCCCGGGAATGGTCTGCAAGAAACTGAGAGAGACAGTCAGCACACTCTGCCACCCCCTGGTCGGGTGTAATATTACAGTTCCCCAGGCCCTTTAGCTGTCTCCTAAATGCATGCGTGTGACAGTGTGTTAAGTAATCTAATAACTTTTTTAAAGTAATGAGTAACCTAATGCCATACTTATTTTATTAAAGTAAAAATACCTGCATTGTTACCATTCCAGCTGCACTGGCTGTAAAGCAAGAAGCAAATGCACCAGTACACCTCTCCTTTTCAGGGCTCAGTTGCACAGCTAAGCAGAAAAGAGTTTGCTGCATGAAATCCAGTAACAGAAACTATTAGTAAATAGTGATGAGCGAAATCTGCAGTGTTTGCTTCACCTCTAGTTCAGAGAAGTCACAAAAGTGTTCAAGAATATCGTTAACTCTGTGAAATGCATTGAAGTCAGTGAGTGCGGACTAACTGAATTAGATTTGACTGGATTGAAATGGTGAAGTCATCTTTATAGTGTCACTGGGGGCTAGGGAAATGTCTGCCAACTACACTGGATCATTTATTGTAGCCAAAAAGGTGACCTGAGCTGTGCGTCAGTAGTGCTAACCACTGCACCACTTTGCCTCCATGAGATCAAAGAAGAAAGAGGATGGGAAAAGAGGTTGGATGTGATTTACTTCATTCATAGCACATGTATTTATAAAACACAGAAAAAAATTGTGTTTTTCTCTGATTTTGGTCAGTTTCATGAAGTGCTTAGGATTTAGTAACAGATCCTGGCAAGTCAAATGTGCAGTTTTTCAAACAAAAGAAGAAGGTAACACACTATACTGCATTACATTTTACAATACGTAACTACTGTATATCCCATATTTAGTTACTTTTTTGTAAGTAGTGAGTAATGTAACTAAGTTACTTTTAATACTCCTCACACCGCTCAGCAGCTGCAGGCTCCATTCTTGTTTTCAGATTGACGGTGGTCATTGATGGTGTTTAATCTTTTTTAGTGCATGTCTATGAAATCATAGTATGTTGTCAGAGGAGAACTCCATAACTGTACTCACACATGTAAACAACCAGGTTACTTCTCTCATCCTAATTTTTGTATATATTTGTAAAAACACTTAATGTAACTAGGTATCACTTTATGTGTTTTGCTTCCCTTTCGTCTTCCATTCAGGATTGATATTGACAAAGAATGTGCTGAAGTTGATGAAAAAAAGGACAAAGAAGACAGTGTCCAAACCGTTAGCAGAAGCAGCTTGTCGGAAATAAAGAGAGAGATTGATTGTGCAGGTAAGAAATCTTGGCAAATGTTGTCAATACACATTATTTGTAACTTGCAGCAGTTCTTTGCCATGGGAAGGTGAATGAACGTTAATGTTTGCTATTAAGATGTGTTAATCCTGTAGAAAATGAATGGTTAAATAGATGTAAAACCGTATGTCTGTCATATTGCTAGTGGGAATTTCCATGATGTTTTTGTTAAATTCACTATGTTTTTGAGTCCTTTCTTAATGACTAATTTCAATTCTTATCTCCTAGACTTATCACAAATAGAAAAAAAATACATTGCAAACCATGAAAAAAATAAAGGAAATGAAGCTTTTGCTGCTAAAGATTATGACGAGGCCATAACTTATTACACAAGGTATTGTACAGTTCTTGTACAGGAATATAGGGAGAATAATTTAGATAAGACCATTTTAAATTTATGACTATTTAAAATTTTTGGCAGAACACTGTATAAATTGGGCAGGAATAGCATCATTTAAGTACATGTGATTTTATTGATTTGTGTTTGTTTGTAACTGAGCTGTTGAATTTGGTTTAAAGAGTTTTAAACAGTTATTGTAAACATACTGTTACATAACAGGAGTATTTCAGTGATGCCATCAGTAGCAGCTTATAACAACAGAGCCCAAGCAGAAATTAAGCTTTGCCAGTGGACTAATGCTTTAAATGACTGTCAGAAAGTGTTAGAAGTGGAACCTAAAAATCTTAAAGGTATGTAAATCCATACAGTTGCAGTAATAATCATGTTAATGTAATATTTGCTTGCATAATAGTTCTGTTTCCTTATAAGGAACTGTTAAACCTTGCTTTTTTTTTTTCTAGGAATTCTCCGCCGTGCCACCGTATACTTGAATACAGGCAATTTTAAGGCATCTATTGCAGATTTGACAGAGGTAATACAAGCTGAACCAAGCAATCCCACAGCAAAGGTATGCATTGTTTCTTAATGTACTTTTTTCATTAGCATAAATAACTTCTCAGTCTACTGCATCTCACAGTATTATCAGTATTCTAATTAAGATGCATTAAAACGTATACTTTAAAAATTAAGATGCTTAATAAAAATGGTGAATGTTATGCAGGTAACTGTACAAATTCAAATCCCATTCATTCATCTGTTGTCTGTTTTCAGTTTATTTTAATTTAGCACATTTACATAGCTCAGAGCCCTGTACACATTTATTCAGCCATCTATTTTCTAACCTGCTTATCCTATTTAAGGTTTTGAGGAGCTAGTGCTTGCCCTGGCAGCACTGGGTTCAACGCAGGAACCAACCTAGGGAGGGATGCCTATCCATTATAGGGTGCACTCACCTTCACTCCAACATTTATCCATTTTGGCCCAATTTAGAATCACAAAAAAATGAACCTAATCTATGGTGCATATCTTTAGAATTACGAAATAAAGGTAGATATGTGATGCATATTTCAGCTGCACTCAGACAGTGCCTGGGCTAGAAACTAAACCCATGAAGCTGGGGCTTAGAGTCAGAAGCTACTATGTCACCATGCCACTCATATACATGTGTATGTCTATACTGTTCATTGATTCGACGATGGCACTGTCTATCCATTTGTCCATCTGTGACACACCTCCTCCTGTGTGTACACTGGTGGGAGAGCAGTCAAGTTTGGGAAAGATCTGGGGACACAATGGGAAGGGGAATTGCCCCTAAGGCCCAGTAGGTTGGTGTTGATAGAGATGTCTTGTCGCTGTCTTCTGCTCCTGTTGATGGGTCCATTGTTCGAATTGACAGACTCCTTTAATGACTATCCATCTACACCGTGTGCGATCCTTCAACAAGTGTCTCGAGCTGCATATTATGGAATGAAGCAAGCCTTGAGGGAATGCTTCAGGTAGTTCTTCCAGTGTTTCTTCGGGCCATCCTGCAGTCCGGATCTTTCAGCAAGCTCACCATACAGGGCCATCCAGGAAAACCAAGACTCATCAATGTGGGTTCCACGCCCAGTTCAGCAGAAGACATGGCTGAGCAGCATGCTTGTAATGCTAGTTGATAAACAGCATCCCAGAATTTTAGAGTGTGGGATCCTGTCCTCCCAAGTGATGCCCAGGATCTTCTGGAGACCATAGACGTGGAACAAATGTAGGATGCAGGTTTGCTTGTGGTAGGTAGTCCAGGACTCGCATCCATACAGGAGAGTTGATATACACACCACATGATAGACCACAACCTAGGTTGTCATGCAGAGATTTTGGTTAGAGAAGACACACTTGTGTAGGCAGTTAAAAGCGGAGGAGGATTGTCAGTGGTGGTTCTCAGTCTTCTCAGGCACAGAGGACCAAAGGAACCACTGGGTTCATTTGGTTCAAGAATTCCCAAAAATGTTTTGCCCAATGATCCAAGATCAGTTCCTTGTCTTTGAGTGCCATGCCATCAATGTAATTGATCTCATTTTTTTCCACTTTTGCAAGAGGGAAACTGAAGGTGAGCTTCAAATACTTCATTCTTAGCCTCCAGAAGGGGGAGAATCTCGTCTGTGGCTTCTTTGGAAGCAGTGTGGATTTTTTGTCTTGGACAATACAAGGGCTTTCTTGAAGGAGAACTTTGAGGGCTCTAAGCAGAATCAGGATTGATAGTTTTGATGTCAACATTTGTGGTCTGGGATCGGAATGTGTTCAAGCTGTGATTGTGAAGTGAGTTGTCAATATGTCTCTGGTGTTGGTAGTTGCTTGGGATGCAATGTTCAGGCGTGTTTTCGAGGCTTGTCTTCTAGTTGGTGTTCTGAGTAAAGCATGAAGGATGGACTAGTCAAGTCTGTGGTCTATTTAACAGTTCTGCTCCTCGCATCACTTTGCATCAATTAGGACATCCTGGAGATCATGCCGATGGACAATGGGATGCTCCAGAATGTTCCAAGTGTTTGACTGAGAATCCATCCATGTCATGAGTTTGTCAGGGAGTTGAAACATTGCGTCAGTAATGGATAGTTAGTGATTCATACAGAATGACAAGAGACGGAGCCCATTAGCATTCATGTTTCCAGTTCTGTGTTTCCCGATCATATTCCATATGTCAGAGCTCCTTCAAACTTGTGTGTTAAACTGTCTAAGTAAGACAAAGGGAAATATAGAAGTCGTCTTTTCTTCCTCTGTAGAGTCTATCCTGAGAGCATGTGCACTGATGATTGTCACATGGGAGCCTTTTGCCATTGGAAGATGCAGGATCATTAAGTGTGAGCTGATGCTGATAGGGGACTCTGGGATTTTCGGGAGGACTTCACTCTTGGCAGCAAGGCTAATTCTGTGGATGCAAATCTCTGATTGTGGCTGGCCTTTCCTGAAGAATGTATACCCAGCTGTGATTTAACACTAGAATTACCAAAGCCTACGAAAAAACTTGTAAATCCATCCCACCTTAAATCCCTTCACACCTCTCCGTCACCTTTTTGGCATGACCAGAATTCTATATCACTGTATTTTTCAAAATTATACCGGTTTCACAGTATTGGACGGTATTTTTTTCCCATGCATGAGTGGATGTTAACGACATTTTCCGCGGCAATTACTGCAGTAGACTGGCTAAGAGTAACCTGTTCCACTGTCATGAGAATTGTACATTGTACAATAAAACATTTTAATGTGCACACAAGTATTAATACAGGTTTGCATGACCCCATAAAGTGATAGTTTTCAAGGGGGTGGCACTAATGAAGAGAAGGGATCACATTGCATGACAATTGCAGTCAAAATATAGAACCTTTTTATTGAACACATTTTACAAACAACTTAAACTATAATTTTGACAACATATTTTCAACCATCCAAAGAGGCATTTAGATTTAGTAAAATATTCAGAGGTGCTTGTCAAAAGTTATACTGCACTGAACATGTCCTTAGAAAAGGAATAAATAGTAAATATTTTTTGTAAATCAACTACACTTTCTGTTAATGTAAACAATCTCTGTCCACTGACATGTTAAAGTGACTTTTTTAAACAACTTTACCATCATTAAACTGCATAACATTTAAACTAATAAATAATAACGATAACATAAATAATAGTGCAACCTCCAGTAATAATGCTATGACTTCAAGGCTTCAAGCCCAAGTACATTACACACTATTCACTAAATAAAATAAAACAAGTGCAACTTGGTGATGACATCTTTACCAACTGAACCATCATTAAGGCAAACTGCATTAATATGGACCTTTCTTCAAGCTAAGCTATATACATAAATAATAAAACTGTAACTTGCATTTATAATGCTATTACACAGTACCCAGGTACATTACACAGTATTCAAGTATTGGAAAAAAAAAATAAAACAAGTGCAACTTGGCTTACAGTATTATCCAGTAGTATTGAAACAGTATTCATACATTTGAACATAATGAACAAGGCACTTATGTAAATCTTAGACATTACAAATTCTGGGCAAGGAAAACCAGATGGTCAACAGCATCTGGTTTGAGTGCTGCCCTGTGGCACGTGACAATGTTCCTACCAGAGCTGAAAGCTTTTTCATATGGAGAACTGGTAGCAGGGATACACAAATATCGTCGGGCTAGCTTTGCAACTCAGGGGAAATGTGCTTGGTGGCATTTCCACCACTCCAAAGGGTCTGCATCACTGTCAACCTCTGTGGTCTGCAGGTAGGTTCTCAGCTCCATTTTGATGCTTTCCTCATCTGACAGTCTAAAACTGCTGGAGCACATGGTGCCCGTGCTCTGCTTTTTGAAAAAGCTGGACAAAGACTTTTTTTCTTTTTTCCTCAGGAGGAGGAACAGGCTCTGCTACTGCACCAGAATCCATTGAGAGAGCTGACATTGCCATTGCTGGCTTCATGTTGATCCTTTACTGTAGTTGTTTTATTTCTTCTACTGCTCTGGATATAATGTATTCCACCTTTTCGATCTTTATGTAGGTTGTTCTAAATTGTAGGTCAAGAAGAGATGTGACATCCAGGAGGTCATCCTAGGCAGGATCTCGATATTTTTCGTTCAAGTAGGCTAGAATGTTTTTCTTCACATCCTTGGCCAGTTGCGTATCATTCTCTTCCTCAGCAAGAATGCTTGTGTTGAACAGATGGAGTACGGGCTTGAGGTAGGAGATGCTGACATAGTGTTCTCGTGACAAGGCATCTGTGAAGTCCTGTATAAACGGTGCGTACGCACAAAAATGTTGCGTACTCCTGTTCCAATGCTCAACTCGCGATGTATAGAACCTAAACTTGGTGTAAAGCCACGCACATTTTCATGCCAGATAAATGCTTGGCATATGCAAGTTCTCCGCACGATTTTGCAAACTGTCGGCACCCAGCATCAAAGCAGTGCTTTTGTTCAAGTGTGGTTTCCCTTTCTTTTTTAGATGCACATCCCTGACGTGGCTTTATAAATACACTGAAATTAACCGCATATTGTTTATTAGTTTAAGGCATCTGATTGTAATTAACCTGTAACAATATAATGGTCCACGGAATGGCCAAACTATTCCAAATACCATAGCTGCTTTAGTGTTGTTCCTCTCAATACACCACTCAGAGTATTTATCCCACTGTATCTGAGTGTGGAATCACAGCTCTTCAGCAGCTGATCAGAAAGAGAATTATCGGTATACAGCATAAAGCGCATGCTGCCTCAGCCATGCGCACTGTCTATTGAACTGCTCTCATACGGCAAACGCTTTAGAGCCTTTCCTGTATGGACCTTGCAGTTCAGAAACAGTTTCATCCCAAGAACTATAAACGCACTCAATCAGTCCATCAAGTGCTCCTTGTTAAACTGTTTGTACTTATTAGTACAATTACCTCACTGTAAACTTGCAATACAGTTATAATATTGCACAACCTGAGCCACTTTATAAAGCGCGTATTTACATATGAAAACAATATCATTTTTTAAAATGAAATGCAGCAAAATATGTTTATTACATTATACAGATAAAATGTTAACATCATTTAAAATCTATATTGTTAATAATTCAACATATGAGGACACGGTGTCGCAGCACTAGCTAGTTCAGAGGTTGGTCCTGCCTAGCGCTGTATTCTTGCTGAGGCTGGTGCGACACTGGAAGGACAGATGAATAGAATAATTAAACATGTACTACGAAGATTTTTCAATGTTCCTTAAAGTTTTGAAGAATCGGCATTCTAAGCTTACAGATGTCTTAACATCTGTTACAGTGCTGATTGTATGGTGATTGGTTACTTGGAGAAAGAAAATGAAGGAAAGGTATTGGAGGTTAGTACGTTTGAAAGAGACAGTACTGCTGCAATAAATTATTTCATCGAAGGTTGATAGCTTGTCACTATCATTGCACCACCGTGTTCCCATGTTTAATAACATGCTTTAACTCCTATCATCATGAAAATTATATCAAGTATTCATCTCAGTATTTTAATTATTGAGAGAGCAAGTGTAATGGATTCTGTGTCCAGTCGGAGGAAGAGAAAGCCCGTTTAAGAAGCACATAGTGATTCACACACATAGAGCACATAGAAGATCAAATACAAAACAAAGCATTTAATGTGCTACTTTAGTTAAGATGTTATTTGAGAAACTAGTAAATTAAACGATTTAAAGATGAAGTATATGATGTTCTACTTTAATGACAAAATAAACTACGTGATTAAACTGGAAATTTCGATATTAAAGTTGACATTTCAAGATTTTTTCTGTGTCTCTATTTTTTTTCTTTTCTCTGTACCCTAATAAGCTTTCATATGACACTCAGACGGTGGGCTACGACATGCTTTTTCACACCGACTTTGATATCTGACAGATATATCTATCTTTTTTATTTCAGGCACTGTGCAACTTTGTGAACTTGAGCTTTTGAGTTTCTCCGACACTGTGTCACTCGATCAGCTTTCTTTTGTTGTTTATACCACTGTTTAAACAAACAAATAGTATGTTTTTCCTTGCCTCCACTTGGTATTCGCTGAAATTCTTCTATTTTCCCACATGCTTTTGCCATTGCCTTTTCACAGAACGCTGAGCTTAAGGGCTATTTATATTGATTTGCATATTCAAATAGGTTTAATTCTGGGAAGAGTTGGGGTGGGGCAGTAGGCACATGCACTTTCGTTACTTTTCACGCTGACTGGGATTTATGGAGTGGAAGAATGTGGAAGTTGGCGAACGCACCGATTTATGCATCTGGATTTTTTTGTGCATACGCACATTTCCGCATTTGACCTTATGCCATGTTTTAATGTGAATTCTACGCATGGCGTTATGCATGAGGCCCCTGGAGTGGGCTCAACACCTTGTTCACATTCTCCAGCACATCCACATCCTGCCAGCTGAGCACCAAGTGCCTTAATTTTCTGTTATCTTTTAGAACCTGACTAATTGCGCTCTCCTGCTCAAGTACTCTTTGTATCATCTTTTGACGTGCCTGCCACCTGGTAGGCGTCTCAGTCATGAGCATGTGCTTTGGCAGGCCACACAAAGTTAAATGTAAATCTCCTATCATGTCATGTAATGCATTACTGGAAAATTATGATACAGGTAGCCCCCAGTTACGATTGGTTATGTTCCACACATCAGATCGCAAGTCGAATTAATCATAAGTCTCATAACCTAGCCTAAGGTACTGTACTCAGAGCCTACTCAACTTTTTGAGGGCTGAATATTTTTTTACACATACTGTAAGCCGACATAAAACATTTGTTGCTGCGTGCTGTGCCTGCTGTCAGTGCCTGCTTGCAGTTTCTAACTGTGCAAGGGGCGACTCGATGGCCAGCAGGAATGCACGGTGGACTGGCTGTCTTTGTGAGACAGGTGACCGTTGCAGTGAGACGCAATATGGTTTGTACTTCGAGTGATCGTAAGTTTCGGTCATCCCAGGCGAACGTTGCCATGGGTGCATCAGCTACAGGAATGTGTTCAGCACCACGATCAGCTGGGGACCGATCAGCTGATCCCGGTACCTCACTTTTGTTTTCGATCTCCAGATCTATTGCATCAAAATCGGAGTCTGACAAGTCAGAGCCCGATTCAGCAATAATACGCATAAAGTCATCCACAAATTATTTTGTTTTGAGCATTCACTTTGATATCTCTCCACATGTCATTTTAGAAGCTGTTTGCTTCAGGAAATCGAGGTCAAATCAACAAAGCTAACTTCCTTCTAGCAATAGCGTATCAAAAAGCACTGTAACAACAAGATCACTGATTTCTATTGATCGCTAGCTAGACTGAGGCATCTCACAACGTGGGAGTTTCTGCCAACGTATCGTACTGCATCACTCGGATCGCTCAGCCCATAGAAATTTTCGCTTGCCGCACCAACTTGAACATTTTTATATTTTATACAATTTTATATAAATTAGCGTCTCGCTTTCAACATTGTAACTTCGAAAAATCTAAGTTGAACCATCGTAAGTAGGGGACTACCTGTACTGACTGATAAAAGAGATAACAGAAAACTGATAATACACACATTCATTGTACATTTCATATTACTATGGTATGTTTTTACTACCATTACTTCTTCTTTCGCTGCTCCCGTTGGGGGTTGCCACAGTGGATCGTCTTCTCCCATATCTTTCTGTCCTCTGCATCTTGTTCTGTTACACCCATCACCTGCTTGTCCTCTCTCACCACATCCATAAACCTTCTCTTAGGCCTTCCTCTTTTTCTCTTTCCTGGCGGCTCAATCCTTAGCATCCTTCTCCCAATATACTCAGCATCTCTCCTCTGCACATGTCCAAACCAACGCAATCTCGCCTCTCTGACTTTGTCTCCCAACCGTTCAACCTGAGCTGACCCTCTAATGTACTCATTTCTAATCCTGTCCATCCTTGTCACACCCAATGCAAATCTTAGCATCTTTAACTCCACCTCCAGCTCTTTCTCCTGCTTTCTGGGTCAGTGCCACTGTCTCCAACCCATATAACAGAGCTGGTCTCACTACCATGCTGTAGACCTTCCCTTTCACTCTTGCTGATATCTATCTGTCACAAATCACTTCTGACTCTCTTCTCTACCCATTCCACCCAGCCTGCACTCTTTTTCACCTCTCTTCCACAATCCCCATTACTCTGTACTGTTGATCCCAAGTATTTAAACTCATCCAACTTCGCCAACTCTACTCCTTGCATCCTCACCATTCCGCTGACCGCCCTCTCATTTACACACATGAATTCTGTCTTGTTCCTACTGACCTTCATTCCTCTCATCTCTAGTGCATATCTCCACCTCTCCAGGGTCTCATCAACCTGCTCCCTACTATCGCTACAGATCACAATGTCATCAGTAAACATCATAGTCCATGGGAACTCCTGTCTAATCTTGTGTATCAACCTGTCCATCACCTTTGCAAAAAAGAAAGGGCTCAGAGCTGATCCCTGATGTAATCCCACTTCCACCTTGAATGCATCCGTCACTCCTACCGCAGACCTCACCACAGTCACACTTTCCTCGTACATATCCTGTACAACTCTTACATTCTTCTCTGCCACTCCCGACTTCCTCATAGTATACCACAATTCCTCTTGAGGCACCCTGTCATATGCTTTCTCCAAGTCCACAAAGATGCAATGCAACTCCTTTTGGCCTTCTCTGTACTTCTCCATCAACACCCTCAGAGCAAACATCGCATCTGTGGTGCTCTATCTTGGCATGAAACCATACTGCTGCTCACTAATCATCACCTCACTTCTTAACCTAGCTTCCACTACTCTTTCCCATAACTTCATGCTGTGGCTCATCAATTTTATCCCCTTGTAGTTACTACAGTCTTGCACATCCCCCTTATTCTTAAATATCGGCACCAGTACACCTCTTCTCCACTCCTCAGGCATCCTCTCACTTTCCAAGATTCCATTAAACAATCTGGTTAAAAACTCCACTGCCATCCCTCCTAAACACCTCCATGCTTCCACAGGTATGTCATCTGGACCAATGGCTTTTCCATTTTTCATTCTCTTCATAGCTGTCCTTACTTCCTCCATGCTAATCCGTTGCACTTCCTGATTCACTATCTCCACATCATCCAACCTCTTCTTTTCATTCATAAGCCTCTCAAAGTACCATTACTTAAAATAGTTTATTATTTTAGTAAATATTACATACCTATGGCTGTGTGAAGCCTGTGTCCAAAGCACTGGAGTATTGTCCAATTTTTAATCTTGTCAGCCTTCTTGATGTTGGCCCCACTGTCTGTTGTGATGGCCACCTGCCTCTGCTCTGTAAGTCCCCAGGAATCGAGTGCTTCCAGCAAGCCTGCAGCAAGTAATTCACCAGTGTGGTCATTTGGAAAATAGCTTGTTTGGAGGCAATAACTTTTCAATAGCCAGTCATCATTTATAAAATGTATCATCAGGGTCAGAAATGGCTCCATAGTTCGACTTGACCACATATCTGCTGTTGTTGAATAGTCTGAGACTGTAGCCACCTCTGCTTGTAACTTCCCTCTGTGTTCTTGGTACAAGTTGGGGATCGCCGTTTGTGACTTGGAATCACATATCTGGGATCCAGTGTCTTGATCATAGCCCTGAATCCGCCTTTCTCCACAGTACTTAACGGAACCATGACTTTGGCTGTATGGATTGTAATGGCGTTGGTTATCTCGATCCACCGCCTGCTTTTTTTGTCGTAGGCAGTACCTCTAGCAAACACGTCTACAAGTGACATCGGACTCGAGTGTCCTCTAGCTTTTTCAGTTTTACCTGAGGACATGGAGGGTGCCAATCTTGGTTCCATACATTCATGGTACTCCAAAGCATATTTGCGGCTAAGGTGGTGCAGCAAATTGCTTGTGTTGCCGCCTCCGGCGACAACTTTAGCTCGACAGCATTTGCAGTAAATAGTTATTTGGGCCACATCCAACCTTTTAAAACCAATGTATCTCCAGACAACAGACACGGCTCCTTTTTTCAGCAAACGTTCTTCTATGTCATCATGTTCAACTTTATCGTCTGCTATAGCTTCAGTTTCGGAATGTTCTCTGTTCATTTTCACCATTCAATACCTCCACTAACTCATGTACTCCGTTGAATGCTTGTTTAGTGGTGTAGCAGTGAGAAAGGTCCCCCCCCCCCCCCCCCTTAAACAGTTTCCCGCTTTGCCACGTTCAGAACGTTGTTTAGGCTATTTAAACCGGTGTAAGAAAAATCCATATCATAACAAAAATAAAAATGGTTTTCATTATGAACCGGTATACCTCCCAGAACTACCATCACCGTCTTTTGTCTTGAAAAAAATTGTGCCGATAAGTAGCAAGCAGTCTGTTATCACATCCCCCCATCGCTGCACAGTTTTCTCAGCTAAAATCTGTTTTCTTGCCTGTTAGTTGCTTAGAGTTGTATAGAGTGAGAAGTCAAGCAAAATGACACCTTTTATAAATACTATATCGTTACTTGGAACACATGCATTTCATGTGTGTTCCGTGTCTACAACAATCTATGTAAACACATCTTTAAAACAGAAACGTTTTTCATGTTTTAGTAATAATTGACAAAATGTAGACATGAAGTGTATAATGTGTGAAGCCTGAAGTCCAAATATCAAATAAACACTTTCACAAAAGCTACAAATACAGTAATCCCTCACTATATCGCGCTTCGACTTTCACAGCTTCACTCTATCGCGGATTTTATATGTAAGCATATCCGCTGCTTCGCGGGTTTCTGCGGACAATGGATCTTTTTACTTCTGGTACTTGCTTCCTCAGTTGGTTTGCCCTGTTGATTTCATACAAGAGATGCTATTGGCAGATGGCTGAGAAGCTACCCAATCAGAGCACGCAGTTAAGTAACTGTGTGCTGCTGATTGGCTCAGCGACAGAGTGCTGCATTAACCAGGAAGTCTCATCTCACTCATTCAGCATTAACGTGCTCCTGCTACTGCTTCAGGGGCTGTGTCCAAGCGCCAACAGAAGATGCAAATGATTGCAGAAAAGGTAAAAGTTTTGGATATGTTGAAGGAAGGGAACAGCTACACCGCTGCAGGACACCATTACAGCATCAATGAGTCCACGATTCTTTTTATTTAAAAGGGAGGAAAAGCATATAAGATCTACGGCCTCAGTGTCCTTTAACCAGGGCGCAAAACGAGTTGCAAGTGGACGTGATAAGGTAGTAGTCTGGATGGAATCTGCTTTAGGGATTTGGATTGAAGAGTGCCGGAAAAAGAACAACGGCGGTGCTAAACAGTCACCTGAAGAGGCTCCTTTAGAAGAGCTGTAACACTATCCTTTGTTGTGCAGTAAAATTAAACTCATCGTTATCGGACAAGTCGTCCTGTCATTGTTGGTGAGTAACCATAATTAATTATCTACGTACAGTACTTATTACATGTACATAGTTTAGTGTCACTGTACACACATTTTACTGTATACAATTTTTCTTGCATTGTACGTATTTATTGCTGGTGGCCTGTCTGTCGTAATGGCTGTAACATATGTGATATTGGAGACGCTCGATATCTTTAAAATAATATTTAGGTTTTACTGTATGTAAACTGTGTTTACATACATAATTTCAACGAATCTTACCTAATATCTAAGAGAATACAAAGGGTTTATGCTGTATAATTGTGCGTGAAATGTTTATAATAGTGTGGGAGAGTTTATAAGGGCTTAAAATATATAAAAATAACCATATGAACATATGGTTTCTACTTTGCGGATTTTCACCTTTCGCAGTGGGTTCTGGAACGCAACCCCCGCGATGGAGGAGGGATTACTGTATAACAGAACAACTCCGCTTATATTCAAGAATATAACTGCAGAAAAAGAACCTGCATTAGGGTGCGACATTGACACCCCTTTGATAAGATCGCTTTGGTGGTGCAATGGTAACAACTGTTGACTGGTAATCAAAATGCCCCCAGTCTGTCAGGATGGGCAAACACACATCCTCCACCCTTACCCAGAGCACTGGTGTGCCATAAGGATGTGTACTAAGACCCCTTCTCTATGCACTCTTCACCCATGACTGTCAACCCATCCACCAATCAAACATTATTGTTAAATTTGCAGATTATACAACTGTCATTGGGCTTGTAATAGACAACAATGAAGCTACATATAGGGAAGAGGTTCAGAATCTGACAGCATGGTGCAACACCAACAACCTGGTCTTAAATACCAAAAGACCAAACAAGTTTTTCTGGACTTTAGAACCACTAAAAAGACCAATCACAGTCCCATAACAATCAATGCAGTTGCTGTGGAGAGATTCCAGCTTTAAGTTTCTAGGAGTCACCATCTCAGAAGACCTGTCCTGGGCTGACAGCAACTTGGCTATAATAGGCAAAGCACAACAACGCCTCTGTTTTCTCTGGAAGCTAAGGAGAGCTGACCTCCCCCAGAAGCTGCTGGTTAATTTCTAGCACTTTAGAGAGCATCTTAACTAACTGCATGATGGCCTGGTACAACAGCTGCACCAAGGCTGCTAAAGAAGCCCTGCAGCGGGTAGTAGAAACAGCAGAGGTCATTACTTGGACTGAACTGCCATCACTCGAACTCTTGTATAAGAATCACTGTGTGAGAAGGGCCAAAAACATTCTCCAGGACAAAACTCATCCTGGAAATTCTTTGTTTGAGCTCCTCCCGTCAGGATGACGCTTTAGGTCAATCTGTGTATGCACAAACAGACTAAAAAATAGCTTTTTCCCATCTGCCATTCACTTTCTGAACTCTGAATCTCCTCAGTCTGAGATCATTTTAATTGAACATGTGCAATATGCTAATTGGTGATGTGCAATATACTAATGTAATACAATATAGAATATGTAATGTTCTATTCATCAACAGGTGCAATAACAATTTATGCTGCTGTACTTTGAGCAATAATAATTTGCTCTGGTTACTTGATCACTTAACACTGTATACGACATATCTGGAATTATTTGACTTTTCTTTAATTGCACCTTGGGGCTGTCACAAAAAGTAATTTTGTTGTGTCACACAATGACAATAAAGTGCTTGAACTTGAACTTGAACTTCACTGGTTCGATCCCGGATGACTTTGTTTTAAGAAGTGAGATGCTCTTATACTTACTATTTTAGAATAAAAACATACATTTAATTTGAGTCTGTAACAGCCACTATACATTTATGATACTTGTAAGGTTAGCTTTTTTTTTTTTTTTATTCAGTTTTATTCTCTCAGTCACGTTCACGATCCCACCCCCCGATCTGAAACTGCTGTTTTCACATAAAAACGTCCTATAACAGAGGTGAACTCAGATGATGACGGGGGTTCTACATCGAGGAAAGAATGCACATCACACTTTTGTCGTCGCTGTACTTTGTGTATGTACACGGGAAGCTCTGCAGTCTACTTGTGATTTTACGCTGTAGGTAGATAAGTAAATTAATCAAGGTAAATAGGGAAGCGTGAACGTGACTGAGAGAATAAAACTGAATTAAAAAAATGCCTCTGAATGGCCGTCACACCAACACTGCCACATGTGCGGGGACTATACTAAGAACATACGCCGTCACTGATTAGTAGTTATCTCTGTCTATGGCCTTTGATATTGGAAAAAGTATTTGTATGGAAGGAAGATCTGGTGCAAAGGCATTAACACTGATGGTAGTGAGGGTGAGCAATCTTCAATCACATTGCTTTACTTTCTGTTGGGACTCCAGGTAGCAAGCTGGATGATAAAGGATGGCAGGGTGTTGCACCACTTTGGATGGGATAGGGTGGTGGTTATGTCAGTCTTAGTCAGGACCTCACCTCTGTCTTTGCCATGGTGGGTTGCCCTACCAGAAAAACATGACTCCTGATGGCTTCACTCAGGGAATCATTGATCACACCAACCACTCCACCACATTTTTTGTGTAGATGCTGACTCAGTGGAGAATTATGGTTATGTCTATAATATTTATTAAGAATATCAATAAAAACACAATATGCAATTCAAAGAACTTAAAAACTTAGATAAATGTATTTTTATAATCATACAATACATATTAAATGGATACTGTATTTAATGTATTTTAAGATGCCATTTTGTTTATATAACTATTACACGGACTGCAGACAATCATGAAGTTTATACATTGTTCAATGTGCCGCTGTGCTCTGTGTATTCAATAAGCTTTCCACTTAGATAACCAGCTTATTCTTATATATACCATACAGTATATATTTTATTTATGTTAGGTCACATTGTTTGTTTTTCCCTTTTATTATACAGTCAGGCTTTTTTTAATTTATTATGGTGTATCAGTCTGTGAGTTAGTATTTCTTTGGCTTTGCCCAGTAAAACACTGAGAAACTTCTTTGTTCAAATAAATGTCTAATGCGAATGGAGAAAAAAATACTATAAGGTCCTTCCATGTCAAATCAACCAATTTTCCAAATATCCCACACACTTTGGACTCAAAAAATTCTGAAAAAAACACCAGGTGTACAAATGTTATCCAGGAGACACCATGTAAAATTATTTTGATGTAAGATCAGGATATAACCAATTTTGTGAGGGATAAGGAGTATCGAATTTGACACTGCTTTATTTTTTCATCAGTTTCACAAGACCATATCTCCAGATCTAAACCAACTAGCAGGTTCAAATTTTGCATACTGGTACCTTTATTGGTATACAGTAATCCCTCCTCCATCGCGGGGGTTGAGTTCCAGAGCCACCCGCGAAATAAGAAAATCCGCAAAGTAGAAACCATATGTTTATATGATTATTTTTATATTGTCATGCTTGGGTCACAGATTTGCGCAGAAACACAGGAGGTTGTAGAGAGACAGGAACGTTATTCAAACACTGCAAACAAACATTTGTCTCTTTTTCAAAAGTTTAAACTGTGCTCCATGACAAGACAGAGATGACAATTCTGTCTCACAATTAAAAGAATGCAAACATATCTTCCTCTTCAAAGGAGTGCGTGTCAGGAGCACAGAATGTCACATAGATAGAGAAAACAATCTCTAGCAAACAAATCAATAGGGCTGTTTGGCTTTTAAGTATGCGAAGCACCGCGGCACAAAGCTGTTGAAGGCGGCAGCTCACATCCCCTCCGTCAGGAGCAGGGAGAGAGAGATAGAGAGAGAGACAGAGTTTGTTTTTCAAGCACAAATCAATACGTGCTCTTCGAGCTTTTAAGTATGCGAAGCACTGTGCAGCATGTCGTTTCAGGAAGCAGCTGCACAAAAGATAGCAACGTGAAGATAATCTTTCAGCCTTTTTAGACGAGCGTCCGTATCGTCTAGGTGTGCGAACAGCCCCCCTGCTTAATCCCCATACGTCAGGATCACAGATAGTCAGCGCAAGAGAGAGAGAAAAGTAAGCAATCTAGCTTCTCAGCCATCTGCCAATAGCGTCCCTTGTATGAAATCAACTGGGTAAACCAACTGAGGAAGCATGTACCAGAAATTAAAAGACCCATTGTCCGCAGAAATCCGCGAACCAGCAAAAAATCCGCGATATATATTTAAATATGCTTACATATAAAATCCGCGATGGAGTGAAGCCGCGAAAGGCGAAGCGCGATATAGCGAGGGATCACTGTAGTATGTAACAAAAAATGCTTGGTTCAGATGACACCACTTGGTAAGAACAGATCTTCAAAAAAGTAAAAAAATATTTTGCATCTTTGGCTTTGCCATGTTTAGGCCCTCAGAAAGCATACTTCTAACTGATACAGCCTGCTGAATTTTTTTTCCATGTTTAGATACCTACACAGGGCTATTCAAAAGGTTATAAACAAATGAGAAACTGCATCAGGGTTTGAGCAGCAGACCTCTCAGATGTGAAAAAATCATTTTGGGTCTAATTTTCAGAACAGCTTAATGCACTATGGGAATGTCCAGAAATTTTTAAAATTATTTTTCCTGTATCCTACATGGTCTCTTCTTTCTCAAAACACAAGTCTTACTTTTCTTATGTGAATCTTTCATTTTTATTTTCCATTCTAACCATAGGTTACATTCACCATTTGTCAGTAATGATAATTATCAAGTTCTTCATCATTAACTTGGTTATAGAATTAATGGAAAAAATAAATGACCGAAGACACATTAAGCACACACATGAACAACAGAGATTTGATTTATTATTAAATACAACACTAGCTATAATGAAATGTTAACATCTGGGTATTGCAGCAGCAGGAATGTGACCCATTTAATTTCTGTATCAATCAAAGTGCAGAGTGTAGGGTATCTTTATCTTTGGGATCAAGATGGTACTGCCTCCCACTGACCATTGTAGATGCACTAATAGATATCAGGATGTCTGATTCCTCTTCACTCTTGTCACAACTCATACCAATCCAATATTTTTCATCGTGCATGTACTCAACAATAGCTTCCAGTAAGACGCTGGTCTGATGTGAGGGACGCATCTGATCCATCATTAGTGTGATCATGAGAGGTCAGGATCTCCGCTGCTGCTTCAGTGGTGAATATTAAATTGGTTAATTGACTGTCTTCACCAGACACCTAGCTGACTTTGAGTTTGCCATCTTCTGTAGTATCTATAGTATTCTCAAGTACCAGGTACTCTTTTGGCCATGGTGAATGACATTATCTGTTCATCAACATGGGATAGAACATTGCCATTTAATATGAAAAAAGTTTGACAACGATAGCTTACTGATGGAAACAATGATTACCATTATTGACAAATGACACATTCAGCGTATGTTTAGGATGGAAAATAAACATGAAAGATTTGCATAGGTAAAGTAAGGTTTGTGTTTTGAGAAAGAAGGGACAATGTCAAATATTTAAAAAAATTGTTTAAAAATTATTTGCACATTCCCACATGCAGTTACAGAGTGCTCTGAAAATGAAATCCAAAATATTTTTTTTGATTTGAGATGTCTGCTGTTCAAACCCTGATACAGTTACTTTTCTCTTTATTGCTTTTTCAGAAAGTCTATATATAGTTATCTGAATAAGGAAAAAAAATTAAAAAGTCGGTGTTGGTTACAAATATGTGTTTCTGAGGCATAAACATAGCTAAGCCAAAAACTCAAATTTAATTTTGGTCAATTTTCAAGGGGCTGCTTTGAACATGCAGGGTCATCTGGACCAAATATTTTAATTTTGTCACATATTATACCAATTAATGTAGCAGTGTGCAAAGTCTAGTGTGCTTGGTGGTTTAGTTCTTGAACTATAGACTTGTGAAATTTGATGAAAAAATCAACATACCCCACCCCTCGGTAAACTGGCTGTATCTTGGAAAGTATTGATCTTACATCAAATAATTTTATAGGGTGCCCCCTGACTAACATTGGTACACCTGGTAACTTTTCCAGAATTTCTTGAGTCTGAAATGCGTAGGCCATTGGTTGATTTGACATGGAATGACCCTATAATGTAGATATTAAAATATTTTAGGTTATGTTCATGTTTTTTCTTTCTTTTTAATTTTCTTGCTTTATAGTCATTCTGGTGTATGTTCAGACCAAAGTATGTGTGTATATTTATTTATTTACTTGTCTATCAATTTGTGCATTTATTTAAAGAGCTTCTCTAAAAAGCCAAATTGCCCCCGGGGGACATCCATCCATCCATCCATCTATCTATTGCCTATAGAAAATAGTCTTTTATTGTTTATCTGTGTTTGTATATATAGAGAAAGGTTTAGTTTAAGTGAAGTTTTCTAAGGGTTAAAAGGTCAAAGGGTGGAATAAAAAACGAAAATGTGGGAAGTGCATTAGTAAAGGGGTGATACAGATAAGTAATGAGCCCAACAGCCGGGAAGCTATTGTGTTTCAATTAACGTGGGGTGTTCTTGCTTTTTGTGGAAGGTACAATTAATTGTTTTTTTGTTATACTGAATAAAGCAAGACAGCACCTATTGTTAATCTGTGGCCCATCTGCATTTCTGCAGAAAGATACAGCAATATCTAGCATGGTTAAAGTTCCTAGTCAAACACTGGTTGTTTTTTGTGCTAAAAGGGTATTAACTTTAAGTTCTAAAAAAGTGTTGCCACACACTGACATTTGAAACCCAACAATCACTGAACACCAGACACACTAGATCACCACATCTGCTAATACGTTAAACCCCAGGACCTATATAAACGTCCATCCATCCATTTTCTAACCCTCTATATCCTAACTACAGGGTCACGGGGGTCTGCTGGAGCCAGTCCCAGCCAACACAGGGCACAAGGCAGGAAACAAACCCCGGGAAGGGCGCCAACCCACCGCAGGGCACGCTTCTATAAACTTTAATCCTCCAAATTTCTGGCTTGAGATAATTGCTACATTCTTCTCTGTAAGCTTTTATCAGGAGTAAAATAATCATTTGTATCATTTGTAACAAAATAATTTGTAATTATTTGTAGATAGATAGATAGATAGATACTTTATTAATCCCAAGGGGAAATTCACATACTCCAGCAGCAGCATACTGATACAGAAAAAAAAAAAAAATTAAATTAAAGAGTAATAAAAATGTAGGTAAAAACAGACAATAACTTTGAATAATGTTAACATTTACCCCCCCGGGTGGAACTGAAGAGTCGCATAGTTTGGGGGAGGAACGATCTCCTCAGTCTGTCAGTGGAGCAGGACAGTGACAGCAGTCTGTCGCTGAAGCTGCTCCTCCGTCTAGTGATGACAGTGTTTAGTGGATGCAGTGGATTCTCCATAATTGATAGGAGCCTGCTGAGCGCCCATCGCTCTGCCACTGATGTCAAACTGTCCATCTCCATGCCTACAATAGAGCCTGCCTTCCTCACCAGTTTATCCAGGCGTGAGGCGTCCTTCTTCTTTATGCTGCCTCCACAGCACATCACTGCGTAGAAGAGGGCATTCGCCACAACCGTCTGATAGAACATCTTATTGCAGATGTTGAAGGACGCCAGTCTTCTAAGGAAGTATAGCCGGCTCTGTCCTCTCTTACACAGAGAATCAGTATTGGCAGTCCAGTCCGATTTATCATCCAGCTGCACTCCCAGGTATTTATAGGTCTGTACCCTCTGCACATAGTCACCTCTGATGATCACGCGGTCCAGGAGGGGCCTGGGCCTCCTAAAATCCACCACCAGCTCCTTAGTTTTGCTGGTGTTCAGGTGTAAGTGGTTTGAGTCGCACCATTTAACAAAGTCCTTGATGAGGTTCCTATACTCCTCCTCCTGCCCACTCCTGATACAGCCCACGATAGCAGTGTCGTCAGTGAACTTTTGCACGTGGCAGGACTCCGAGTTATATTGGAAGTCCGATGTATATAGGCTGAACAGGACCGAAGAAAGTACAGTCCCCTGCGGCGCTCCTGTGTTGCTGACCACAATGTCAGACCTGCAGTTCCCAAGACGCATATACTGAGGTCTGTTTGTAAGATAGTCCACGATCCATGCCACTAGGTATGAATCTACTCCCATCTCTGTCAGCTTGTCCCTAAGGAGCAGAGGTTGGATGGTGTTGAAGGCGCTAGAGAAGTCTAGAAACATAATTCTTACAGCACCACTGCCTCTGTCCAAGTGGGAGAGTGATCGGTGTAGCATATAGATGATGGCATCCTCCGCTCCCACCTTCTCCTGGTATGCAAACTGCAGAGGGTCGAGGGCGTGGCGTACCTGTGGCCTCAGGTGGTGAAGCAACAGCCGCTCCATGGTCTTCATCACATGTGACGTCAGAGCAACAGGCCGGAAGTCGTTCAGCTCACTAGGATGTGATACCTTTGGGACTGGGGTGATACAAGATGTTTTCCAAAGCCTCGGGACTCTCCCCTGTTCCAGGCTCAGGTTGAAGATGCGCTGTAGAGGACTCCTCAGCTCCAACGCACAGGCCTTCAGCAGTCGTGGCGATACTCCATCTGGACCCACTGCTTTGCTGGCACGAAGTCTCCTCAGCTCTTTGCTCACCTGCGCTGCTGTAATTGTGGGTGGGGATGTCTCTCCTATGCTGGAGTCAGCAGAAGGATGGGTGGAGGGTGCAGTACTCAGAGGTGAGAGTGGATTAGGGTGGTCAAACCTGTTAAAGAAGTTGTTCATTTGGTTTGATCTCTTCACGTCTCTCTCGATGGTGGCACCCCGCTTCGAGCTGCAGCCAGTGATGGTCTTCATCCCATCCCACACTTCCTTCATGCTGTTAGTAGGATTTAAAGGACTTCAACCCCAGCAGCCCTCAGGATCACTACACCATAGACTGTTCAGAACTTTTGCACAGGGGTTGCTGGGAAACCACCTGTTAAGTTGGATAATTTAAAAGAGTGCAGAGGAATAGAAAACAGATCACGTTCACATTTTTCTACAAAACTTGAGCAAATCTTTTTGCATTGCCCTTAGAATTTACAATATCGATTATCCTGTAAAGATTAAAACTAATTTGTGAATTGTATCTTTGCTCATTTGATTCAATTTCCTATTAATTTTACTCTGTATTTATTTCCGTACATAATAAAATTACATAAGTTAATGTACATGATTTTATATTATTGTACAGAACAATACAAAATACTACAAAATCTTTCATTGTATGATTTCCTGTGTTATCACTAAGGTGGCTCTGAGGCTAGGCTGATCTGCAGTGGCAATCGGAAGGTTGCCGGTTCTAATCCCGTAAGTGCTAATATGGACTCTGTTCTGTAGGGCCCTTGAGCAAGGCCCTTAACCTGCAATTGCTGAGCGCTTTGAGTAGTGAGAAAAGCACTATATAAATGCAAAGAATTTTATTTATTGTTTTTTAGTTACTTTTTTTAAGTATAATTTACATGGACATACTGTATGGATTATACATGCAGGTTATTTTTTAATAATCAGGGCTGGATTAACACTCTGTGGTTCCCCAGGCCATAAGCACCTCTGGTGCTCATATATACATACATGGAAATAAATTAAATGCATTTATTTCACTCTACAACTAAATCCATTTAATCAGCCAGTATTAAAAACTATTTTTCAAAAGACAGATCCCTGACAGGAATTTGTGTATTTAATCCTATTTGGTAATAATTTATGAATCACAATCTCTCTGTTCTTTCCAATCACCACAAAATTAGTGTCTTTAATGTTTTAAAAAATGTATTTAAGGAGCTTTATCCAGTTTGTTTTGCCCAAAAATAGAATTGAACAAAATATGGCCTAGGCACTTCCTTTGTATTATCCACCTTAATATGAGGTTACAAGAATGTCAGTTTGTCTGCCTCTGTGTCCAACTGGTTGCTATATCTCTTGTCATTCCAAAGATTGTGCATTACAAATATTTTTAACATTTTTATAAACTAGGGGGATTTTCCCCCTGCTTGCTTCGCTCACCCATCCCCAGGGCGCGCTACACGCCAGCCATGTCACATATCTGCTAATCGTGTTGTGAAGAGGGGGGCTGAACGCACGCTAAGGAGATGCGGTCGCATCTGCTGCTGGCCTGCTGCGTGATCTGCATGTTGCGCAGTGCTTCGAACATTTAAAAGCCTGTACGGCAGCTGTCCTTTTGTCTCACTGCCTTGTCTCACTGGACGTTAAAGTGTCTCCGAGAACATCACGTCTCGTCTCCTTCCAAGCCTTCCAGGATTTTTTTTTTTAATAATAGAGAGATATTATAGTCAAGATATAAACTATCCACAGAATAAGGCAGTGCAGAATGCATTTTAGTTGTCTATACAAAAGAACAACAAGAAAATAGCCAAAGGACAAATTGTCTTAAGATACTTGCTGAATACTGTATCTGCTTCCCTTAATTGATTTGTCTAGTCTACAGAAACACTGCATGGGGTTCTGCTGCTGATCATCAGTCAAAGCCTGGCATCCATCATCATCAGACAGAATAATGTTGATCAGTTGCTTATGTGCAGTTGTGTCACTTCCACTCGAAATATCAAAACATCAGATGACCTTCCAGACCTGGCCATGCTAATGTTAGTTTCTTCCCTACTAAATCCTGATGGTTGTGAGGCTTCAGCATTTCTAATAAGAAAACAGTGATTTCAGCACAGTTTGTAGTGCAACTACATTTCTAGAGTTTTTGTTTTTTTTGTTTTCCTTTGGGCATACCCATCAAGCCAGGTGTTCTCAACTTTCTTTTTCTGAGGGCAGCAGCATTTGTGTCAACAAGATAAGTGGACCACAAAATAAGAAATCAATGTTTCCTTAAAAAGTATACCAAATGTTAAGTGTACAAGTAAAATAACTATGTTTCCCTTGTAATAGCACGAATATTGGTTTAATAATTTTTCAATTAGATTTTCTTTAAAACTACCAATGAAGACAAGCACTGTTCAAAAAGAAATGAGAATACATCTTTGTAATTAGTAAGAACATAAAAAAGAAACCCAACCCTACTTGATTAATTAATAATACAAAAATACTGTCAATAATTTACTTGAATAGCTTTCTACATAAAATTGTTAACTTTTCGATAATTCCAAATGCTTAAATCAGTGGGTTTTCTGATGCTGCCTAGGGAAGATTAATTTGTATGGTCACAAATGGGACATAATCGGCCACATCTGCATTTCCTAATATATAAACATGAGTCAATAAATGGTTACTATACTCACCCACTGGACTGAATATAGTCTTTACTCTTTTTTTAATGCACTATTTATTCCAGAAGTGTAAGACTATGAAGGATTGTCTACAGACTGGAGTTTGACACAAAAGCTTACAATAGAAGAATGTCCGTAATTTCAGTTTCTTTAGAGACAGTTTCATGATATTTTTATACAAAAAAAACCCAAAAAAGCTCATAGGTAAACAAATGAGGATCAACTGAGGAATGGGACTGGACTGCAACTTATAAACAGTCAGGCAAACCTCTGCGATAAGAATCTTGATTGTGAGTGATCTGAAAAAAATTGTACCCATGATATTTGAAACTCTTCTTAGATGTGAAGCACTATTAAGGTATCCTCAAATGTTGTAATAAGCTGATCTAATAGATACATCTTATGAGAAAATTACAAGCCTTTCTAAACATAAATGTGCAGATGAGTGATTGATGCAAATGATTTATGATTGTGTACCAGTAACATCCAGGAGCTTGTGTGTGCTGTATATCCAAAAAGGATAGAATACAAGAATGTTTATGCTTCCCAGGTTTAGAACTCCTGCACTAAGCTGATGTCAGGCCACTTTGCTCGTAACTAGTTCCACCACAGATGATACATAAAGTGGGTGTCTAACGAGTGAATGCAAATGAGACAACACATGCAGCCATCAAAATGCTTGCGAGTCCAGTTTTTCCTTTTTAGGTTTTTTGCTGCAGCAGGTGCACCCCATTGTCCCGGTGCCAACCTAACTGCCCCTGTATTTAATACAGCCCTGGTGATAATCTGAGCACTTCCAGGCCACTGCAGCTTTTTTTTTTGAGCAAAGTAGGTGCCAGGAAATTTTTCGGTTACACTATAGGTAAATATATATTTTGAAAGTGCAATGCAGGGTGATGAACTTGATCTGAGTGCAGTGCTTATTAATGTGTATCTGGTTCCTATTGCATGCCATGTTGCAATCAGAGCTCCTCTTCAGGTCAATGAGCGTACAAGCCTGCTGGATTCCTTGTGTATCCACAGCTTGGACCTTAATGATACCAGCAAGGGATGAGTCCAGCAAGACCTGATGCTGCTCCTACTGCTGCACCAACTGGAAGCACCAGTTAATCACATTGCCTGTAGTTTTATTATTAATAATAAGATAGTACATGGCCTCATCAATGACATGGTTGGCTGAGTATCTGGTGAGGAGGCTGTAAGGGTGCAACATCTAAAGCAGTCCTTTGCACTATGTCTATAGTGTATGGTGTTTAAAATGCCAGTCGATCCCATCGCAGTAGTAGGGAATGTCTGGGGACAGGTGTTCTTGTCCATTGGTTTGCTGCAAATGGAGTTTCTGGAACTTAACCGTCATATGTGCATCTCTGAGCATAGTTGCATAGTTTTGTAAAAGAAATGGACCTGTTTGTGGAGTTGCATCCATTGAGTGGTGTGGAGTCATGGAGATTCCTGTATGCGGCACTCAGCATTTTGGCTCATTCTTTGTGGTTTGCAGAGCAGCACAAATACAGCACCTGCACAGAATCTCATACTACTTTTTTGAATGCTTTCCTTATCAGTGATTTTGAGGCAATCGTGAAAGATAAGCTCTTGACCTTTGTGCAAAAGCCTTCACAGAGTCTCAGTGTCTTTGTCTTTGAATTCTGTGTGGTGTACCTTAAAGTGATGACCCAACATATGCGAAGAGCAGATTTTATGATGTGTTCTCAATGCAACTAACCCTCGTGTAGCTGCTGTTGGTGGTTCCCAAGTGAATAAGGACTGGGCTGCAATCACAGTTAGCAGAGTCTGCAGGGGTGATGTGCATCATGATGCTCCCTTTCCTAAACCACAAGGGAAAGCCTCAGCTGAACCCTGTACCAATGTCACCATGGTGTTAGCCATCTTTTCCCTCTAAGTGATACCTGTTGGGTGCAAGGTGTTGTGAGCAAAGTGGTCATAGATACTGGTAGCACTCTTACCCTAATACAAAATAGCTTGTGAGAAAAGCTTAAATTGTCTCATTAGCTACTTATGGGATATGATAAAATGATGGGAGGGTACCTCAGAAAAAGTGCAAGGTTCAATAAGACTGTACATAGAATGCACTGGGTGACTGATGTGATTGCCCAAACAAATTGCCTCTTGACAATGCATTATTGTTTAAAATGGACTTGTTAATTTTAGTAGGGCTTACTGTGTACCTGCTGTGAATGGATCATGAGTTGCCTTGGTTGGGGGGAGGGTGGCTTGATGGTAAGTGACATCTATCGGTTTGAGTGGAAGGCTCGTCAAGGTTCTGGTTTGACCTAATTTGAATTACTGCTTTGTGCAATAGGACGACTAGACTGGCCAGTTACTAAAGGGTGTTCTCAAACTCATTCAATCCATGCTTAGGGCCCTATGGAATTCATTTTATTTTTTCACAAATTCCGTTTTATTTTTTTTTTACTTTTCCTTGATTCGGATTTTTGGGTTTTTATGTTTTTTTTAGTATAAGTAGCAACAGCTACAACAAAACAAACAATAATGAAATGGCACTTTACATTCCTTTTAATGAAACAGCACAGTAGCACAACTGAATCTTATTTTGCAGTTCCATCCATCAGGTAGGAGCCCAGATCCTCCATGATGCTGTATGCTGAGACTGCAGTAGGACAGTGAGTGCCCTCCAGAATTTTAAGAACTGTCACTAGTTTGATTCATCCTTCTGAGATGAAGGTTAACTTCACTTTTAGGGTCTAGTATATTTATTACAGCCTGAGCTGATGTGTTCTCGGCCAAAAAGAACTTTTTTGTAGAGGTGAATATGTTCAGCGTGGTACCCTACTGATTCGAACCAACTATTCCACTTGGTGTTTCCTGCCTCAGGGGTTCCTGGCAGGCTTCTTGAAGAAGGCAGACTTTACCCACATCACTAGTGATGCAGCCTCACTAAAATGTTTATAGTGCTGCCAGGTCTCTCCCACCAAACTGATGACATGACACAAGCAAGTTGAATGTACACTGTTAGGCATAACCCCTTTTAAAACTTCCTGGTATGCTTTCAGACAGTATGATGCATTGTCTGTAACTACTGCTAAAATGTCATTAAGATTCAGCTGGTTGTTGTGAAGGAACTGAAGTGTTACCTGTGAAAAGTTGGAAAGTTGCAGCTCTCCATAAAGATAACATCTGCCAAAAAGTATTGGTCTTCAGTACCTACAATTGTAATTATGTTAATTATTTCTAATGATGGCAGCACGGGGGCGCAGTGGGTAGCACTGCTGCCTTGCAGTAAGGAGACCTGGGTTCTCCCCGTGTCTGCGTAGGTTTCGTCCGGGTACTTCAGTTTCCTCCCACAGTCCAAAGACATGCAGGTTAGGTGCATTGGCGATTGTAAATTGTCCTTAGTGTGCCCTGCGGTGGGCTGGTGCCCTGCCTGGGGTTTGTTTCCTGCCTTACGCCCTGTGTCCCCTGGGATTGGCTCCAGCAGACCCCTGTGACCCTGTAGTTAGGATATAGCGGGTTGGATGATGGATGGATGGATGGATAATGGATGGATGGATTTCTAATGATTCTTAAACCTTAAATGTTTACAAATTGAAAACGTGCATCATTACATCTGTATCTTCATCTACTGCATATCTTAAAATTATTAATTACAGTACAAAGCAAAAGCCAACTAATCTGCAAGACGCTAAATCTGGGAATTAAACAGAAAAAAAGAGAGACCCACTTTTAAGGGCTTGTTGCATCTGAGAAGAAACCTGGTCTTCTGTCCAGGTTTGTAGACGCCAATTTTATAATGGAAGAGTCAAATGTGGACCTTGCATGCCTTGTCACCGCTAGGCGAAACATTTATTAAATCCAGAAACATCGTTGTTAATTTTTAAAAGGGCACCTGTTAACAACCAGTGCTGTTCACTAATAACATTTTCTATGGGAAAGACTGTTAATACCGGTTAAATATAATTTCATGCACAATTAGAACTGCCTACATAAAAGAATTACCATGCAGACAAATGTTTACTCACCTATCACTATGTTGAGAACTGTGGGGTCTCGGCTATCAGTGGTTTCATCAACTGCAACATAAATTTTATTGCCACGGCGTCCATATGTGGTTCAAAGACACGGGGCAAATGAGTTTGATGAAGACTGCTCTCATTTTCTGGCAGTGCACCTTCTGGTTTACAATGCTTAATAAAGAAAAGACGCATCTTCGTCATTTTTCGAGCAGTATGTCTGACTCGCATGGCCACAAAGACATCCACAAACCGGCATTTTGCATCTGATGATTTTGTTATTTTGTCTATTGTTACCTGAAGGGGAACATTTTTTGATCTTAATTTCTCATTGTTCTTGAGATGGGTTTTGGATTTGACATGGTCATTGCAAGTATATTTTCATGTCCAGTCTATGGTATGCTGGCAAAACTTGCAGAAAAGTTGTTCTCCAGATTCGTAAAAGTTGCTGGGATATTGTTGTGCCCTCACTTTTGCAGTTAAGCTTGTGTTTCGTAGTTTTTTCTACGTAGTTAGGGTATCTGATACAGCTCGCTTCAACATTTCTGTCTCAGGCAGCTAACTAATCCGTGTGCCTTTAACGAGAAAACATACAGGAAACTCATGCACAAACAGATAGAGGCAAGACTGAATTTCTATGAAGAATTGCGTTTGCTTGAAAAACAACAAACTAGAAAATAGTATATGAATGATAGAACTACAGATTATTCAATTGTTTAATTTATTGGGAAGTTTTGTAACAGTCACCCCTTCAGTCTCTAAATTCCGCACATTTCCATTTTTAAATTTAAAATCTGTTTTTATGCATTAATCCCGTGATTCTGTCTGTGTTTTCCACATCGCGGAAATCATAGGGCCCTACATGCTTAGGAGTTGGCCTTCGGTGTGGATGGACAAATTGGGTTGAAGTAAGGTGGTGTGTTATCAGTTCGACACTGTCAGCCAAGTCCCTGATCGCAAAAGGAGGGTTTACGTTTGAAAAGAAGAGTAATCAGGGAGTGGGTTAACCAGATGTTGATTAAGCATTTCACTTCACTTGACTTCACCATTGGCTGGACCACTGATGCTCATGCAAAAGTCAAATGGGTGCTACTGATTCCATGATACAAAAAATTTGATTAGTTGTTTAAATAAAATAGTACTTCCAGTTGAGTAAAATCTTTTCAAATTTCATATTTGCTTGCTTTTTAACATTTTAAATATCTATACAAAATTTGAATCATCTGTCTGTATTTATAACTATAGTTTACTTGAAAAGTTGCGAAAGTATTCATTTAAAGTACCTAGAAGTGGCCCAAAAGTTGATAGGATTCCTTATTTTTGGTATAAAGCAGGTGTATAAAATCTCATTGACTGAGGTCAAAGCGTTTGAGTTATTGTGTTTATACACAGACACACAGACAGACATAATTTCAAAAATGGTATTTTTGGACTCAAGAAGGTCTGAAACGTAAAGATTCCTCAAAATCTCAAGGTCAAATTTTTTCATGATGCCTGTGCTTTCTCTATACTGTGTATACAAGAGAGTGATAAAAATCTCAAGTATTTGAACAATACAGTATCTTAAAGCAACTTCACAAATAAATGGAAATTCAAGCCTATTGTGGAAAGCCCAGTGCCCCAGGAGGTAGAAAGTCTTGAGTGCTTCCTGGGGAGAGTTGTTTTGTTCCTCAAGTTCATTTCAAGATTCATTGACATTTGGAACTCCCTTTTTCTACCTGCTGAGGAAGGGGCCTATTTGGGAGCAGTCGCATATGTTCCAAAACTCATTCAACTCTTTGAAGAAAGCATTGTCATCACCGTCAGTATTGGTGCAGCCAAATCCATCTTTAATTTTTCAAGTCCATACAAAGGTCTCCCCATTTAAAATCCATTTTAAAACCTATTTTTAACAGTGTAAATCTAAGTGCCTCAGGGCCATTAAAATTTTGTGTTGTCATTAGTTTTTGTTGTTGTTATAATTTTGCCACTGTTGTGTCTTTGTGGTGGTATTGTAAGTAGAATTACCTTTCCACACTGCATTTAACACCATTGAGCCTGGTACATTCATTGAGCTAAATTCCATGCTAGACAGATACACTAATAGTAGTAATACAAGAAATTGGTAGTGTAAAGTACATTATGGCAATTGGCAAGATAGGCTATGGTTATATTAAATATAATTTGTTTGAAATGGGTTGCATAATATACAAGAAAAATATTGTTTAGCACAAATGCCCTGATATTTACTCTTTAGGTATACTGAATTATTTAAGTTTAATCACTGATGTATAAGCCAGTTGTTTTGTGTGTGTTGCACTAATTAATGCAGAATGTATACCATTTTATTGCAATGAAGGAAAATAGTCAATTATAATATGTACAAATTGAAACTTTTACTAAACATTCCTGTTATATTTTTTCTCTACAGACAAATTATTTTTACCAGGTTTATATTATTTGTTTTCTACTAGGGCAGGGGTAGGCAACGTCGGTCCTGGTGAGCCGCAGTGGCTACAGGTTTTCATTCCAACCCAATTGCTTAATTAGAAACCAATCATTGCCAATCTCAGACCTTATTTAATTTTATGGCTTGTTAGTCTGTGCAATGTAAGGCTTTTATATCGTAGACTTTTTTCCTTTCCAAGGATATCATCCAAATGATTTGAAGCCTAAAACAGATCATTTTCAGTCTGTCACATTTTTCTATTAAGTGTTTTATTAAATCAAACCGTGCATGATGAACACACACAGATGTAATTGCAAAAAAGCTAGCTGGAGAACTGCTGGCTGCTTTGTCTTTTACATCTTATTGCTAATAAGGAGCAATTAAAACACTGAATGCAGCAGTTTAAGATTGAAATAAGCAATTAAGGTTGGAGAACCTTAACAAGCGAGACCACTAAAATGAAGCATTAAAATGTCACTTAAGCAATATGTGCTTCATCAGCAATAATTGAGTTCTCGTTAAGGAACTGGGTTGGAACAAAAACCTGCACATACTGTGGCACTCCAGGACCGACGTTGCCTACCCCGTACTAGGGTACTATATGCCAGCTATCAAAATTTTTAATGTTCTGTCTTTGTAATACAATAATAGTTTGAAAATATGTTATTAAAGCAAATGTTCTTATTTGGCTACACTTTAGAAGTTACTAAATGAAGTTCAAATAAGGATGGCAAATATGCAGTCAAAGGAGAAAGTCAAAGGGAAAAAGATTCTTATAGAACAGATTGATGACACCAACAAAGAAAAAATATCAGGTAATTTAGATTTAACTTTTGAGATGTGAGGTCTTAGTTTTGTTGTTTTTTTTTTTTTTTGTTAGTTTGTTTTTAAGCACTAATGGATTCAGTTACATGAAATGCGTAATCTTCAGCTTCATAGGAAAATTAAGCATATGGTAGATTGCATGTTTATTATCAATTGATCTAAACAGAATGTGCTTTTTTTCAAGTTTTTACATTTCAAAGGAGTTGGTTTGCGTCTTATGATGACAGCTTTCAAAGTGACAACAGTGTTCAAACGTAATGCTTTCATATATTACAACACAATATTTTACAACCTGCTTAATTCAATTCATGGTCTCAGTAGTGCATGTAACATTCTGGAATATAGATTATTTTGATTAATAAAATCAATTGTCAGTCAGCAGGTTATTGATTTTATTAAATCAAATGGAAGTAATTTATTTAATTATATTGGCATTATATCAGCATTGTAAGCCCAAATAAAGGATGGAACACCACACATTTTATATACAGCATTTTACATACTTTAAATGTTATAGTAATCAGGTAAATGGAGTAATAATCAGGTTCATTGAAGTCATCAATGCTTTTTATACTAATTAGGACTTTGAGGTGTCAAAATCATTTCACATTCACATTTCACTTATCTTACCTCATCCTTTATTGTATGCATTTTATCTTTTGATGGCTGTGCAGAACTGAATTATGAATTATAATCAAAATTTAATCCAGAACATCTTTTATAAATGTTGTTTTATTCAAAATCAGTTATTTTGTCTATTGCTACCAGAATGTTAGGTTCCATATTGTAGGACAAAGTTTGCATTGTCAATTCTTTCATGCCTTTGTGGTACACTAGGCCTGTTAAGAAAGCAGATTTAACAGGGATGCAGGCATCAGGCTGCACAAAACCCCCACTTGTATTTCAAACTAAGTACCTGAACTCTAGCTTGTACCAGGATCTGCCTGTACAGTGGAACCTCGGTTCACGACCATAATTCATTCCAAACCTCTGGTCGTAAACCGAAGCAATTTCCCCCATAGGATTGTATGTAAATACAATTAATCCGTTCCAGACCGTACGAACTGTATGTAAATATATATTTTTTTAAAGATTTTTAAGCACAAATATAGTTAATTACTCCATAGAATGCACAGTGTAATAGTAAACTAATGTAAAAACATTGAATAACACTGACACAAACTTCCAGGCTCCCTGCTCAGCTGCACGAGCAGGCTCGCTCGCTCTCAGCAACACGCAAGCCCCCTCTCTCTCTCTTATCAGCACGCGAGACCACTCTCTCTCTCTCTCTCAGCAACATGCGAGCCCGCTCTCTCTCTCTCTGTAACATTGCAGCAGTTCGCGCTATAGCCTTGCAACCGATCGCTGTATAAACACTTTTTTTTAATGAGTTTTAAGCACAGGGGGAAAAAAGGAACATTTCAACAAATCCGAACTTTATTTAAAAACCAACCACAAGCAACCAAGAAAGTAACATTTACAGGAGTTTGCGCTATAGCCTTACAACCGATTGCTGTATAAACACTTTTTTTGTTAATGAGTTTTAAGCACAAGGGGAAAAAAAGGAACATTTGAAAAATCTGTAATACAAAAAACTAACCGTAAACCACCAAGAAAACTAACCTTGCATGAGTCGAGGTCTGGCATGAAGTGAGGAGAAAATGGGTAGACAGGAGGTTATAGTTTTGAGGGAGAGTCTGGCTCCGCGATGGAGGGATGTTTTCCTTTAGGTGTTTTCTCTCTTGTGATTTCTTGGGTTTCTGGTGTTTTTAGCTGTTTAGCTGGTGGGAGCGAAAGCCTCATGCAGCCATTCCAAAAACAAAGTCCGTGTGACCTAACCCTTCGTGTTTGCCCTCCACATCACTGGCAGTCTGGCTTTGTTTACATTGTGCTGCTTGAAAGCAGGAGTGTTCTCAAATTGGTAAATGAGTAAACTGGTAAAACAGTTTTTCCACCTCTTCCAGCACTTGAGGCCTCTGCCTGGTTAACGCTGTAACTCCTTTTGCAACATCAGCTGCTTTAATAGATTCTTTCTGCTTTAGAATAGTCGAAATCGTATGTTTTGACTTCTTGTACTCAGCGGCAAGATCAGTAACATGAACGCCACGCTCATACTTTTCAATAATTTCTTTCTTTACTTCGATTTCAATTTTCTGTAAAACATTCTTCTCACCACTCTTCACTTGCTTAGAAGCCATGGTTAACTGCAAAAGCACACGAAGTACTGTAGAGCACAAAGAGTTCACAAGTAAACCACGCACATCTGACTGAGAACAATGAACAGGGAGAGGCTGAACACGTGCTTAAATACAGTAATCGGCGCGTACGAACTGGAAGGGAAATGAAATAGAGCACAAAGAGTTCACAGCGAAAGCACGCACGCACGTCTGACAGAGAACAATGCAAAACGTGCGGAAATCATCAGCGCGCACAAACTGAAAGGGAAACTGACTTGTTCGTATACCGAGTGTGTGGTCGTGAACCGAGGCAAAAGTTTGCCGAACTTTTTGGGCGTAAACCGAGTTGTACGTGTACCGAGACGTTCATGAACTGAGGTTCCACTGTACTTCATCTGATAACTGAGGTGTAAATCAGAGGTGACCTGACATCTCTCCAGAGCCAGAAGGCATGAAATGGACTCGGGCAAAGACAAAGACCTATAATTCAAGGAATGACAACTAAGATGGACAGAAAAACTCACCTATTAGAAGACAATGGTTTTGTAACTGGAAGTGACTTTAATCCAGTCACTTTAAAAGTTTCTAACCATCCTGACGAAAAATCTCTCTCTCCCTCTGGGATATTCATTGGACACTTAATGAACTTCCTGGGGATTCTCTCAGGGGACACTAGGGCCAATTTAGACTCTACGATTTATTTAACCTTTGGAAAATGGTAGGAAACCGGAGCACCCAGAGGAAACTTGAGCAGATATGGGTGGCATATGCAAACTCCATGCTAGGTAGACCCAGGATATGTCCTTGGTCTTTTAACTGCGAGGTAGCAGCACTAGCACTGTGCTACCTTGTATCCTTACTGTTAGTTATTATTAGACATGCATACATCAAAATACTGAAATATTATAAATTCAAATCAGTGCACAGGTATACAAGTTCTAATGCAAGTTTTGGTAAGATTTTTTCTTTTTTGTTAAAATACTCTTAAATATTAACATAAAATATTGGTACTGCAGTACCATCTGTACACATAACAATAAAAACCCTATTAACCAATAATATAAAGTTAGTGCAGTGCAAAACCATCCAAATTTAAATTTATAAGTTACAATTTTTTATGAGTTTTTGTGAGTTAATGCTGAATAGTGTTCAAATAATTCCACAATGTAACAGTAGTCCAAGTTTTAGTTAAGATTCAAAGAAAAAAAAGGTTAACACAAAAATAGAGAGATGTTTTTGTATCCAGTTGTGTTTTTTTTCCCAGTCATTTGGTGATGTCATACAATACACAGTACACGGCCACATTTCAAACTGGCAGTATTTTGTATCGTGAAATTTGATACAATGAAGCTTTACCTCATGTCTGTTATTTAAAATATGGTAAAGTGTACATATTTACTTATTTACAAAAAAGTTTCACATTCTGATATTGACTTTGGTCCCTTCACATATTATATAAATGGAAAAGAATGCCTATTAGTGAAGCTTGAGAAGACCTCCTTATTTACAATTATTTGGTGGCTCAGTAATTAACACTACCATGTCACAGCTTCCAAGCCTGTTCAAATCCGGCCTGTGCACTTGTGCACTCCCTTATTGGAGCTGTCTGTATACTTTTTTGTACCAACACCTTAAAGATACATGTATTATGATAGGTTTACAGTTGTCAGCTGTCCCCTTTGAGTGAATGAGGGATTGTGTGCTACAGGATTGATTCTCACTTTTCACAAAGTGACAGAATATGTGCTGGCTCCCCATTCCCCTGCATGAGTAGGCTTTGTGATAGATTGGCCCCCCTGTAAACTTGAATTGAATTAAGCAGGTTTGAAAGGTATTTGAAACTGTATTACAGAAATAAGTCAGTTTGTATTCCATTAAAGGTGCATGAAATAGAGCACATTATTATGATACTGTCATATGAAAATGTTTGGGAACCCCTCTCAGCCTGCATAATAATTTACTCTACTTTGAACAAAAAGATAACAGTGGTATGTCTCATTTCCTAGGAACATCGGAGTACTGGGGTGTTTTCCCAACAAAGATTTTTACTGAAGCAGTATTTAGTTGTATGAAATTAAATCAAATGTGAAAAACTGGCTGTGCAAAAATTTGGGTCTCCTTGTAACTTTTCTGATTTGAATGCATGTAACTGCTCAATACTCATAACTTGCAACACCAAATTGGCTGGATTAGCTCGTTAAGCCTTGAACTTCATAGACAGGTGTGTCTAATCATGAGAAAAGGTATTTAAGGTGGTCAATTGCAAGTTGTGCTTCCCTTTAACTCTCCTCTGAAGAGTGGCAGCATGGGATTCTCAAAGCAACTCTCAAAACATCTGAAAACAAAAATTGTTCAGTGATTTACAAAAAGCTATCTCAGAGTTTCAAACTGTCAGTTTCAACTGTAAGGAATGTAATCAGGAAATGGAAGGCCACAGGCACAGTTGCTGTTAAACCCAGGTCTGGCAGGCCAAGAAAAATACAGGAGCAGCATATGCACAGGTTTGTGAGAATGATTACAGACAACCCACAGATCACCTCCAAAGACCTGCAAGAACATCTTGCTGTAGATGGTGTATCTGTACATCGTTCTACAATTCAACGCAATTTGCACAAAGAACATCTGTATGGCAGGGTGATGAGAAAGAAGCCCTTTCTGCACTCATGCCACAAACCGTCGCTTGTTGTATGTAAATGCTCATTTAGACAAGCCAGATTAATTTTGGAACAAAGTGCTTTGGACTGATGAGACAAAAATTGAGTTATTTGGTCATAACAAAAAGCGCTTTGCGTGGTGGAAGAAGAACACCGCATTCCAAGAAAAACACCTGCTACCTACTGTCAAATTTGGTGGAGGTTCCATCATGCTGTGGGGCTGTGTGGCTAGTTCAGGGACTGGGGCCCTTGTTAAAGTCGAGGGTCAGATGAATTCAACCCAATATCAACAAATTCTTCAGGATAATGTTCAAGCATCAGTCACAAAATTGAAGTTATGCAGGGGTTGGATATTCCAGCAAGACAATGACCCAAAACACAGTTCGAAATCTACAAAGGCATTCATGCAGAGGGAGAAGTACAATGTTCTGGAATGGCTGTCACTGTCCCCTGACTTGAATATCATCGAAAATCTATGGGATGATTTGAAGCAGGCTGTCCATGCTTGGCAGCCATCAAATTTAACTGAACTGGAGAAATTTTGTATGGAAGAATGGTCAAAAATACCTCCATCCAGAATGTAGACACTCATCAAAGGCTATAGGAGGCGTCTAGAGGCTGTTGTACAGTATTTACAAAAGGAGGCTCAACTAAGTATTGATGTAATATCTCTGTTGGGGTGCCCAGATTTAGGCACCTGTCTAATTTTATTATGATGCATATTGCTTATTTTCTGTTAATCCGATAAACTTAATGTCACTGCTGAAGTACTACTGTTTCCATAAGGCATGTCAGATATTAAAAGGAAGTTGCTACTTTTTAAAGCTCAGCCAATGATAAACAAAAATCCAAAGAATTAAAAGTATATTAGTGAGTAGTTCTTCATGTGCATTTTATAGATAATAGTGGTTGATTTAGTGTTTACTTTAATTTGTACCTGTGAAATATTTGCTCTGAATGTAGTTTTTTCCTTCAGCTTAAAAGACTGCAGTAACTCTTTCCTGTGGCAGGCAGTATGATGTAATCATTGACTGTGCTTGTGGGTGTGTCTTTGTGCATTTCCTAGCTGACAGTTCTTCACATGTGGGTGGGGAGACAGCTGCAACTGCTTTTCAGAAGAGTGTGATGGGGAATGTGCAAAAGAAGTTTCCGAGCAGGGGAGATATACGGCCAGAGACAGACGAGAAAGGTTTATCTCCTGTCACAAAGGAAAATGCTGAAAAAGCAAACCAGGAGACAGAGAGTACAGTAAGAAGTACTGAAGCAAAAGACCAAAGGCTGAAAAATAAAAATCTGGAAAATGGCAAATATGCAGGTAACCATTCAAGTACCTCTGGTTCTGACGAGTCTAGGCCTCAGCTGTTGGCTTCTGGAGTGCTGCCTCCTGCCGTTGCCTGTCTGAAAGAACAAGGAAATGAGCTTTTTAAAAATGGGCAGTTTGGAGAAGCAGTCATCAAGTATACTCAAGCCATCAGTGACTTTGAAAAGTGCAGTAAGTAGCTCTAGTTCCTGTATATCTACATACTATCAATATATACAGTATATATTTGTAAATTCTAAGTAGTTGTATTTTTGTGTTTTGTTATCTTACAATCTGATTCTGATTATATCAGAATTTAGTTTTTTTTGTTTTTTAAATCTAGATTTATGCCCATAATAACCAAAAAATAAACACATTTGCTGATGACTTCATTTTAAAGTCTCGTCATATACATTACATTATTGAGTGCTGATCATTCAAAAAGAAGCATGCTAGACAGAATTGCAAAAAGCATCACATTGCTGTAAACACAAAGATGAGACTGTTCCATGCATCATTCTTTATATTTATTTAGCTGATAGTAGATACAAAGCTCCTCTTCATGTCATAGGTACTTCAATAAAAGCACTCCAAAATTCTGCATAGATTTTGTGTTCTTTGTAAGCCTGTCTACGTTTTGATGCATTTCTGAAAAGTACATTATACCTTCCATTGCAGGACTTACTTTGTAAGAATTAAAAAATGATCTTTTATGTAGTGCCTATATACTTGCCATGTAAGATATTATAGTATCTAGCTTTTACTCATCTAAACACTGAACAAAGATTGTTTGCTATACAGTATATAATGTGTGTATTAAAAAGATGAAAATATCAGTCACTGGACAGTTAATTCATAATATAATTTATTTTTAAAATGTACTGGTCTAATGGACAGAATGCAGAGAACAAGTCTTTGTTTCTGATTTGATGAAATGACAGGATCCACTCCCAATCCTAATTAAGCCTGTCATAATTCAATTTGATTTGCTTTCCAGAACTGAGTCTGTAAGTTAAACTCCTTTCCAAATGTGCCTTAATTAAACATTAATCCACCTGCTATTTTATCAATAGCATGCAGTCTATGGTAAACTCTCTTTTACAGTATATGCAGTTCAAATTACATCATTGACTGTGCTCTCATCTTTTAAAACAAAACATTCTAAACTACAGATTAGTACATTTCAGATTGCACAAGCCCTTGCTGTTGCTTTTAATATGATATTTTTTATTGAAATTTGCTTTGCAGATGTTGACAGTCCTGTAGATCTTAGCATTTTGTATTCTAATCGAGCAGCTTGCTTTCTAAAGAATGGAAATTGTGCTGACTGTATTGAGGATTGCACCCGGTAAAGTATTTAGTGTTTTACTTTTTTTCTTCTTTAAATAGCATAGCAATTTCTTTATATCTGTTTTTCATTTATTTTTACTGTATGTAGTCAACATGTGACAATGTCAGATGAATTTGTTTTTTTTTGTTATTTTACTTTTAAAAATGTTTTGTCCTGCAGTAAAATATTTTTCAGGCACTGATTGAATGAATGTGAAGTGATATATTAATAAGTTTATATAACTGAAAATGTCAGCTAGATAATTACATCTTTTATTTTCAGACCTTTAAGAAATGGCAATAAATACACTTCAAATAACTACAACAATGTATTCGTTTAACTTGTATCTCCCTTTTTCATGTTGTATATTTCTATGAATGCCATGACACATGGTGTTTCTGTAAGTAGACTTGTACGACACAGAGCTTTGCAGAGTTTGTATGTTCTTTCATCAATGATGTGTTATGAAAATGACTATCATGTGCCAATGTTTATATGCAATGGACAATTTCCTCCCCTGTTTGTTGATGATTTTGTTTAAACCTAATCTAAATAAGTGTTTTCTTTAAAATTATTACTTTTCATGTGTGTTAACATGGTATCAAACTTAGAAATAATACAAGGTATAGTAGGTTTAATAATACATTTTGGAAGTAGTGTTTTAAAGACTCATAAATCACCTACCCACACAACACCTTTCAGCTTGTGACCAGGAAATCTCATCACTGCTTTTACTTCCTCAGATGTGTATCATCTTATATAGTTTGACAAAGAATTCCTTTCTTCTATGACACCTGTGTAGTTTAGCTCTGCATAACACTATAGGGGGTGATGAATTCAGCAGGAAATATTACAGGTGGGTGGCACGGTGGGTAGTGCTGCTGCTTCACAGTTAGGAGACCTGGGTTCGCTTCCCGGGTCCTCCCTGTGTGGAGTTTGCATGTTCTCCCTGTGTCTATGTGGGTTTTCTCCGGGTACTCCGGTTTCCTCCCACAGTCCAAAGACATGCAGGTTAGGTGCATTGGCGATTCTAAATTGTCCCGTGTGTGTGTGTGTGTGTGTGTGTGTGTCCCGTGGTGGGCTGGCACCCTGCCCGGGGTTTGTTTCCTGCCTTGCACCCTGTATTGGCTGGGATTGGCTCCAGCAGACCCCCGTGACCCTGTAGTTAGGATATAGCGGGTTGGATAATGGATGGATGGATATTACAGGTATATAGATTTTTTGAAGGCTTCGGCTATCCTTAGAATGTACTTTTCTCTGTCCTTTGCACTAGCCTAAGATACAGGATCTTTAGCACTCACTCCAACAGATTCAGGGATATATTTCACTCTCGCATATATGACTATTCAAGTACTGCTCGCAACTGACTTTGCTTCTCTTTTTTTAAAATCATGTGATGTTCTTTTTGTGTTTGATGTCGTAATTGTGGTTTGCTGATTGAGTTACTTACTGTGTGGCTTATTGTGCTACTGTTAATAGTCTGTAGGATGCATGTATGTAAGAATCTTGTTTCATGGTGTACACATGAGAAGAAACTCGAAGCACTTTAGAAATTAACAGCTTTTCTAAAAACAAGCACATCTTCTTATTTTAAAAACCTGTTATTGTCTCTTTCACCATAGTAAAGAGAACTTCTGCGGAAGAATACCAAAACTTAATTTGCAACAATGTACTTTAACACCTTTCACTGGCTAATAGACTGCTGCCTTCTGCTGGGCACAATGAAGTAAAATGTGACTTCTACCAGCAGCTGAAGTCACTTCAGTACTCGAGCAACTTGCCACACTGCTATTTAGATCTGACAGTGCCGTGCTGACGGTTGTATGGACCCAAAATGAAGAAGCCTTTGATTTTAGTCTGTACCAGCCAGTGTAAAGTTTGGGTGAATATTAACTGGTGAAAGCGCTGTGAAGAAACTGTCTGTTGCTACAGTTCTGCCTTTGTCCAGTCTGATAGTGGTCATGGGACATCATATCTTTGATTGTCAGTACAACAAATAGTTCTGAGTAGGCACCAGTCATAGCGCTGCTCTTGTGAAAAGAATGGAGATTAATGGCATCAACTCCGAGAGGGAGAGGCAAGTTCATTGTACCACGTGAATGTCACTGAGAGAATAAAATTGAATAATTAAAAAAACAAGCACTAACTTACAGTATACAAATAGCCAACATTTACACTGGGTGTTACAGACTCAAATCAAATGTATGTTTTTATTATATTGTAGAAATAATAATAATAGCAGATCACGGCTCAAAACACGGAGCGCTCAGTCTCGAACCTGGGACCTTCGGGTTATAAGGCAGCAGTTCTTATCTCTGCACCATTCAAGAATACATCTAAACTCCCTATCGACTGATGTTTGAGCTTGAGTTTTTAACTCATTGACAGCCACATGTAAATCAAATGTTTTTTGTTTTTTTTCTTTGGTTATATTCTTGAATAAAAGCACACATGTTTATTTGATATTTGGACTAAAGTCTTCACACATTATACACTTAATGTCATTATTACTATAACATGGAAAAAGTTTCTGCTTTAGGTACAGTATGTGTTCAGCATTTCTTACATTTCTCACATTTCCTTTCATCCTACACTTACCCAGATCTTTGTAGACACGGAACACACATGAAATGCATGTATTCCAAATAACGATATACTGTATTATTTACCCTATACAACTCCAGATTTCACATGTGGATAAGGAGCCTTGGCTTGAGCTGGGAGAAGTTTTTGCCAGAGCTGAGCTCCGTCAAGGCGGGGGATGGGACAGCAGGCTGCTTGTGCTGATCGATGTATTTGTGAAACAAAAGACGCTGATGGAGAGGTGCAAAGGGATTTAAAGTGGTCCGGGATTACAAGTTTTCTCGTAGGCTTCAGGAATTCTAATGTTAATTAATTATCAGTTTTTCTTTTGTCAGTGCTGGTAATTACTTAAAACAATTAAACAGACGCCCCCAAGAAACTCCATATTAATGTAGATTGATTAAAGGATCTCTGTTTTACTTGCTAGCCAGGACACCAGAAATATGATGAGAGCTGTAAAATTTATGAACAAGGTTCATAAATTGGCAAAAGGCTGCATTAAACACTTCCACTTTCTCTGCTGTGGCCCTGTCGTTGCAATAGACTTGTTTTCACAAATAACCCAGACATGTTTACTGCAATAAACAAAATAATACAATTTATTTATGCCATGAGGATAATAGATGTATATATGCAAGTATTAAATATACTGTATGTATATAGATATATATGGACAAAGGCCAATAACAAACAACACAAAACATAAAATTGCATTAGCTTAGTTGAACTTTTTCTCTTCTATAGAAAATGGCACTTAACTTAAGAATTTTGATCTACCAATTCACATGATCAAGATGGATAAGTAGCGCTGCTGCCTCGCAGTTGGGAGATCTGGGGACCTGGGTTCGATTCCCGGGTCCTCCCTGCGTGGAGTTTGCATGTTCTCCCCGTGTCTGCGTGGGTTTCCTCCGGGCGCTCCGGTTTCCTCCCACGGTCCAAAGACATGCAGGTTAGGTGGATTGGCGATTCTAAATTGGCCCTAGTGTGTGCTTGGTGTGTGGGTGTGTTTGTGTGTGTTCTGCGGTGGGTTGGCACCCTGCCCAGGATTGTTTCCTTCCTTGTGCCCTGTGTTGGCTGGGATTGGCTCCAGCAGACCCCCGTGACCCTGTGTTCGGATTCAGCGGGTTGGAGAATGGATGGATGGAAGATGGATAAGTTCTTTAGCTAATTATGAAGCTTGTGTTCCAAACAATGTGGTGTTCATTTTCTTATAGCTAGTCTACACTGGTTTACTCCCCACACACAGAGTTTCTGTGTGTGCGTGGGAATGCAAGTTGCTGCTCCATGCTCTTACTGGATTCATTCTCAAGGTGATTTGCATTACAATTACAGTGGCACCAATATTGTAATGCATTAGCTGGATTTATCCTGTGTATTAAGATAGAAATAATAGTCCTTCGTATCAAAGCAGGTGTACTTGTGGCCTTGTATAGGGAATAATTTGTTCCATTCGTAATCAGCTTTCTCCAGACAAGTAGAAGAATCTTCAGAATGCATCCTTTCTTTGGTTTTAGGAGGTCATCTTCTTTTTTTCCTTGGTCACACCTTATGGTTACAGGTGGTACTGCAGTTTCCTCTGTCCCTACTGCCTAACTCTACTTATCCATTTGTTCTTGGATGAAGTATGCAGGTTGTGTTGCCTGTAGATATTTATCATTCACCCACTCCCTTTACATTTGTGTATTCCCCCCTCAAGTTTTGTGCCTCTTTAGAATTCTGTCATGAAGTTGTATGGGCAGATCTTAACCCTTAATGGTAAGGTTTGTCCTCAAAGATGTATAGTATTAATTACATGGTTTTACTTAGATAGAGATTATTTAGACATTAGAAATGTTAACATGGTTTCAGCAAATGTCTTTAAATGTCTTAAAATGACTCCTCTTCAACTAAGATTGTATTTTTCATATAAAGTCATTTGTATTTCAAATGGTTTTCAGCAGAAACTTTTGAAATGGAAATAAAGTCATTAATATTGCTGCATCACCACTTTAGAGTCTTGTGTTCAAATTGTAGTTTGGGCACTTTCTGCCTGAAGTTGGCACATTCTCCACATGTTTACAATGTGTTTTGTCCAGGTCCTCTGGTTTCCACTCATATCCAAAATAGGTTCCAGGAGCGTTAGTAGTTGATGACTGTAAATTAATCCTAGATGATTGCAGTGGTCTGGTACTTCCATTAGAATGGGAGAGTTGAGAAAGTGAATGAATGAATGACTGAAATATAAGCCATGTAGTGCTGCTTTTTCTGTCTAAACACACTTATGAAATGTTTTTCATCAGGGCTTTGGACCTCCAGCCTTTTACTGTCAAGCCACTTCTTAGACGAGCTATGGCTTTTGAATCCATGGAGCGATATCGACAAGCTTATGTGGATTATAAAACTGTTCTGCAGATTGATAGTGGGATACAAGCTGCCAACACAAGTGTAAACAGGTGAGTAAACACTTAATTTGAGAATGTACATAGAAGCTAGATTTTGCTGTCCTGTTAAAAGAGACCAGTAATAATTACTCATTCACTGATTTATTTAAATAATGTTGTTGTGGCTGGAAAATATCATTTTTCCTGTTTCATTTAAAATATGGTTATGTTGGTCCAGTAGGTAAAGTATCTATCCATTAAATATTGCTAGAGTTTCGTGTTTGATACATGGTACTTCATATTCACTATGGAATTTGCACTGTTGTTTTTGTGTTTTTTTTTTTTTTTTAAAGAAAAAAAACCTTTACATTTAAAAATCAGACTTCTATTCTCAGTTACTGTATCTTTAAGCAGAATTGATGAGTGATTTATTTAGTGGTAGTGTCTGTATTTTGTAATTATAGAAAATGTTGGGGCAGATTCTTTATGAAGACGTTTAACTCATCTGTAGTCAGGCCTAATCAAAATTCCAGAAATCAAAGTCAAAAGAAAACAAAGCACTAAGTCGTAACCAAGATATTAATAAATAAAATGCACTAACCACTAAAAATTTTCATCCAAGAAGTCCTAGAGCTGACATTTATACCTTTAAACTCATTACTTCACGGGTCATGATTTCTGGTCATCCTACCTAGCAACATTTCTACCAAGGATATGCACACTAAATTGAAAATGGTGACAACAGCAAACAAAGCAGAAACAAAGTTGTAATAAATTTATTAATGTGTGTATGTGTGTCTGTTGGCTATAATGGTAGCAGTGCAACTCAAAAAACGGTGCCGAAACGGGGACTACAGTTATCATCAGACACCATGAGTGCAATGGGACAAAAATATATCGTCAGCAGCAAGCACAAAGTTTGTAAGGCCAAAGCAGAACATAGGCATTTCCTTCTCAATTAATTTGGAATTGTTTTGCAGGATTACAGCTTTTGTCTAAGAGTACTTCTTTTGTCTCATGGTCTTTTAGCCATGTTGAATTGCCAAAATAAAGTTTTTTCCCCATTTGTTTAACGCTGGGTACGTTAGCTAGTTTTATATGAAAATAGTACTTGCCTAAACAAATAATTCTTAAGGATTTCAGTGTACAAACAATGAAAAAAATACCAGTATTAACTGAGGAAGCAATTCAAATAAAGGCTCAGTTTAGACCTCTAGCTAATACATTTCTGTATTTTGTGTGAATGACCAGTGGAATGTGCTTTTATTTCCTTCTAAAACCCTCACTCCAGCCTGTACTAAATAATGGATGAATAAATACCATTGTATGTAAATATTGTTTCGTTTCAAAATGTTCATACTTTAGAGTATTCTGTTTTTATGTTTTTATATAGGCTTACCAGGCTTTTGATTGATCTGGATGGTGAAGAATGGAGGGGGAAACTGCCAAAGATTCCATCAGTTACTCTGTCTTTTCAGCAGTGCAGACTGAAAGAAGTTGTTTCGAAAAGAGATGAGAAAAACGATGGTGTGCTATCAGAGCAGGAAAAATGTAACTAAAAGAATAATCTTTCTTTAGATAATAAATTAAAATGAGATACACATATTGCTATAGTTGATTTCCCTGACAGTGTATTGTAAATTGATCCCAGGTTCTTCTAGACATTTCCTAAAGAAACATATTCTCTTGTCATTCAGTTATGAAAACTAACCTTTCAGGTAATGATTATGTGTCAAGGAGTTTAAATATGCTAGTGTGCACATGATACAGGTTTTATTTATTTTTTATTAAAGTTGTTACACAATGAGATTAGTCATTTTTATGTTAAACTTAAGTGACTTGTTAGTGAATGTGACAATAATTCATTTGCCAATATGTCATTGAATGGCAGAAGTTACAGAATCCATTACCACATTTAGTGTTTGTTGTGGTTCAGTTATGACAGTTGTATATTGAGATTTTTTTCAGGTAAGAAAGACAAGTTTTTGAGGTAAGGTATGCTCACTAATCATTGTGCTGGAAAGTGGTGACGTGTTGCATGTTGATTAACAAATTCAATTAAGAACTTCACTGTGCTCTATATACATTCACTGTGCTCTTGTATACTTCAAGACATTAGATGTAATGCTGACCATCTGGGGATATCTACATAGCTCCTTTTAACATTCACAGTTTTGATCAGCTTTTAAAAACCTAGCTGCTGAACCACCTTTCCTCATAAAATGGACAATGGTCTCTTTTTTTATCATTTGGAGAGGACCAGGCCATTTTTCAATGATCTGGAGGGTGTTGTCTAGCCTTTTACTGTTTCAGTACAACTCTTTTCACATGAAAAACATGGGGAACCATCTTAACTATCTCACAAATTTTACTTAGATTTGTAAAGAGTAATTGTTAATTTACAAGATTGGTAGTTTTCATGCATAGTAATCCAGGGTTTGTGATATCAATCCTAGAAGTTGTCTTAAGGGTATTAAACCACCATTGTCACATTTTCATGGATTTTATTTTCTTGTCAGCTTATTTTCATGCACAGTGCACCTGACTCTCATGGACATAATCAATAAACACGTACTGAGAAAATTATTAGGAACACCTGTACACTGCTTATCCATACAATTTTCTAATCAGCCAATCATGTGACAGCAGCAAAATGCATAAAATTAAGCAGATGTGCCAGGCGCTTCTGATAATATTCACAATACAACACTAGAATGGGGTAAAAAATGTGATTCCAGTGATTTCGGTCAGGGCATGATTGTTGGTGCCAGTCAGGCTGGTTTGAGTATCTCTTAACTGCTGATTTCCTGGAATTTTCACACACATTAGACTCTATAGAGTTTACTCAGAATGGTCTGATAAACTGAAAATATTCAGTAAACAATGGTTAGGTGAAAGGAAAATAACCAAACTGGTTCAAACAGACAGGAAAGCTATGGTATCTCAGATAATCACTCTGTGCAACTGTGGTGAGCAGAAAAACCTCTCAAAATGCACAACATTTCAAATCTTAAGGTGAATGGGCTACAACAGCAGAAGACTACATTCCACTCCTTTCAGCCAAAAACCACAAGATGAGGCTGCAATGGGCACAGGCTCACTAAAACTGGACAGTTAAGACTGGAAAAATGTAGCCTGATCTGCAGAATTTCATCTTCTGCTGAGGCATAGATGGTAGGGTCAGAATTGGCATTAAGAGCATCAATACAGTATATGCATCCAACCTGCCTTGCATCAGCAGTCCAGGCTAGTGGTGGTGTCATGATATAAGGAATGCTTTCTTGGCACACTTTGGGCCTGTTAGTACCAATCAATTATTGCTTGAAGCTAATAGCTTAATCCCTTCATGGCCACAATTTACCATCTTCTAATGACTACTTCCAGCATGATAAAACACCATGTTGCGAAACAAAAGTCATCTCACACTGGTTTCATGAATATGACAATGAGCTCAGTGTTCTACAGTTCTTCCCTGTCACTGGATCTTAATCCAATGCAACACCTTTGAGATGAGGAAGAACGAGAGATTCACAATATGAATGTGTAGCTGAAAAACATGCAGAAGCTGTGTGATGCAATCATGTCAGCATGGACCAGAATCTCAAAGGAAAATTTCCAACATAGTGTGGAAGTATTACCACTAAGGGGGATCTGTTTTGAGTGCAAAAGGAGGGCCTGTCCAGTATTAGCATAATGTTCCTAATAATATGTCTAGTGGGTGTATAAGCAATACTGTTGATATATACTGAGAAAGGTGAAAATAGTAAAGCCATACAGAAAGGGATAATCTTCTGATGGTGTATACTAGCTCATTTTTAATTTCCAGAATTCGCAATGCTATTTTTTTCACCACATGATCAGTGCATGCTTTTTGTTCCATTGCTGTATTGGTACCTGCAGATAGCTACCTCAGATAGCAAATACACTTCAATTTTTCATCCTTTGCTTTAATGCAAAGTACAGTGGAACCTCGGGTCACAACCTTAATTTGTTCCAAAACTCTGGTCGCAACCCGATTTGGTCGTGACCCGAAGCAATCTCCCCCCATAGGATTGTATGTAAATACAATTAATCCTTTCCGGACCATACGAGCTGAATGTAAATATATATTTTTTTTAAGGATTTTTAAGCATAAAAATAGTTAATTATACCATAGAATGCACAGTGTAATAGTAAACTAAATGTAAAAACATTGAATAACACTGAGAAAACCTTGAACAGAGAAAACTAACATTGCAAGAGTTCACGCTAATAGCCTTATGAACCGATCGCTGTAAACACTTTTTTTTTTAATGAGTTTTAAGCACAGGGAAAAAAAAGGAACATTTGAACAAAGCCAAACATTATTAAAAAACCAACCATAAACAACCAAGAAAGTAACATTGCAGGAGTTCACGCTAATAGCCTTACGAACCGATCGCTGTAAACACTTTTTTTTAATGAGTTTTAAGCACAGGGAAAAAAATGAACATTTGAAAAATCCGTAATTCATACAAAAACTAACCATAAACAACCAAGAAAACTAACCTTGCATGAGTCGAGTTCTGGCATGAAGGAAGTGAGGAGGAACTGGGTGGAGAGGAGATTACAGTTTTGAGGTAAAGTCCCTCTGCGTGATGCACGTCTGACCGAGAACAATGTACTGTACAGGTACAGGGAGAGACTGAACACATGCGTAAATCACCAGCATGTACGAACCGGAATGGAAACGAAACAGAGCACAAAGAGTTCACAGTAAATGCACAGGGAGAGACTGAACACGTGCGGAAATCATTGGCGCGTACGAACCGGAAGGGAAACTGGCTTGTTCATCACCCGAGTATGTGGTCGTGAACAGATGCAAAAGTTTGGCAAACTTTTTGGTCATAACCCGATTTCTATGTGGTCCGAGACGTTCGTGACCCGAGGTTCCACTGTAGTTCTTTTATTTCAGAATCTATTAAACTTCTGCTCCTTTTTAAATACTTAAAACTTGCAGAATTCACAAATTTACATTGTTATTTCTGAAAATGATTGAAGATGTTGTAGAGTTGCTAATGTTTTAACTAAGACAGTTATCACTGCTCCTTCTTTGTTTGTTGTATATTATTATCAAACCATCATGGTTTTTTATGGTTTAATATTTTATTATTTATTATGTTCTATGGTTTATGTTAAAATTACTCATGAGGGCCAGCAAGTTCCCAGGAAGTATATTAGACCATTATCTGGAAAGTTGCAGGATCTAGTTCTTACGAACTTTTCTCATCACTTTCTCAATCTAGCAGTTTACTTCTAAATTTCTAGGGTAGCTTACATATGGAATGCCTCTTTAAGTCAATACCACTTAACACTTTTGAATCGAGATGTTCCCTGACCATCAGCATTGTCTTCCTATTTCTCTCTGTGAGGACTGTCCCCTGTTATATGTTCTCTTGGATTCACCCATGCCTTGTAACTATATAGCCATCTTGGCAACTGTTAGTTTTTAAATTAAAAGTAACAGTTTGTTGTTAGTTTTACTTTCAGAAATTTAAAGATAGTCAACTAGTCAAGGTGTCTCATTATTATATAAACTAGGTCATACAAGAACCTTGAGATAAAAATCTCATACTGAATTCAAACATGTTGGCAGTGGTTTTACATACATACATAAGACGTTTGGCACATAAGAGACAAGGACTCAGTCCATCAAGCTTGTTTGGTTAACTAATTGCTAAGTTGTCCCCAGATCTCTACCAGATATTTTTAAAACCAGTTGTGTATAATTTTGTTTATTCTACACCAGTGGTTCTCAACCTGTGGTACTCATACCACTGTTGGTATGTAAAGAATTACTGCTGTGGCTCATCAATTTTATCCCCCTGTAGTTACTACAGTCCTGCACATCCCCCTTATTCTTAAATATCGGCACCAGTACACTTCTTCTCCACTCCTCAGGCATCCTCTCACTTTCCAAGATTCCATTAAACAATCTGGTTAAAAACTCCACTGCCATCTCTCCTAAACACCTCCATGCTTCCACAGGTATGTCATCTGGACCAACGGCTTTTCCATTCTTCATCCTCTCCATAGCTGTCCTTACTTCCTCCTTGGTAATCCATTGCACTTCCTGATTCACTATCTCCACATCATCCAACCTCTTCCCTCTCTCATTCTCTTCATTCATAAGCCTGTCAAAGTACTCTTTCCATCTGCTCAACATACTCTCTTGTGAGTACATTTCCATCTTTATCCTTTATCTCCCTAACCTGCTGCACATTTTTCCCAGCTCGGTTCCTCTGTCTAGCCAATCGGTACAGGTCCTTTTCTCCCTCCTTAGTGTCCTGCCTCTCATACAACTCATCATACATATGCTTTTTCTTTAGCCTTCGTGTGACTAATTCTTCATTACTACACAGGCATAAAAAACAGCAAAGTTTAATCACATTTTTGAGGTAACTTGGGAAAAAAAAACACAACAGAGGCTGTTTAATAGAAATTCTAAAATAATAATTATAAATTAGCAACTTTGATTTCACAAAGGTAGCCTTAAATTGGGACAAACTTCTAAGAAGGAAGTAAAAATTTGGAAAATTGAAGCATTTGAGAGTTGAAATTTGAATGAATTGTATGTGTGGATTTGATACTACTCTTCAGCAAGTGTTATTAACCAGCTGTCCTTAACTGTCAAAAACCTGACAGTCATTTTTCTGACAAACTTGACTTTAAAACTGTGTTTTTATAAAACCCAACTTTAAAAAATTTTTGCAAATTAAAATTCATTAATTATTTTGATACAGTGATCCCTCGCTATATCGCGCTTCGCCTTTCGCGGCTTCACTCTATCGCGGATTTTATATGTAAGCATATTTAAATATATATCACGGATTTTTTGCTGGTTCACGGATTTCTGCGGACAATAGGTCTTTTAATTTCTGGTACATGCTTCCTCAGTTGGTTTGCCCAGTTGATTTCATACAAGGGACGCTATTGGCAGATGGCTGAGAAGCTACCCAACTTATTTTTCTTTCTCTCTCTCTCTCTCTTGCGCTGACTATCTGTGATCCTGACGTAGGGGGTGTGAGCAGGGGGGCTGTTCGCACACCTAGACGATACGGACACTCGTCTAAAAATGCTGAAAGATTATCTTCACGTTGCTACCTTCTGTGTTCAGCTTTTAAGTATGCTGCACAGTGCTTCGCATACTTAAAAGCTCAAA